>NC_034593.1:64851815-64870788 GCF_900095145.1 Mus pahari
GACACAGACACAGACACAGACACAGACACAGACACAGACACAGACACAGACACAGACACAGACACAGACACAGACACAGACACAGACACAGACACAGCATTAGAAAAGAAATGAACAGATTCTCTTTGGGAAGATAAAAAGATAGACTGAAATGGGGAGAGGAGGAGAGATGGCCATCAGCTGTGAATATGATCAAAGAAAATGGTATATTCAAAATGAAAAGTCATTGTGAAAGTGCACACTAAATACAATAAATATGTTAATAAAATATAAAAATAAAAATCTATTCATAGCTGAATTGTTGCTTAACATACATTCTTCTAATGTTTAAGGCACATTTTCCCCAAGGGCCCTTTCTTCAACCTGGAGACATAAATACTCCCATTCTGCATGTATTAGTGCAGTCTTTTAAGGAAGACCATATTGTTTTGTTGTTCCTTTTGTTTTACCTATTACCTCATCTTGGGAACTGCCTTCTCTGAGTGATTAACAGGGTTGGTAGCCACATTCTTTCTCTAAAAAACAAGATGCTAATCCCTTCATTTGCCCCAGTCCAAACCTGCTATAGTTTTGAACCAGATAAATCTCAACCAATGATTATTTTCTCAATTCTCCCAAGTATGAAAGTGTACATTTTATATTAAAATCATTACAAAAGAGGGCCACATTATTGCAGCTAATGGATACCCTAGGATAAATGTTCTAGAACACGTATTTATCAGAGCGATTTCCATATTGTTTTGGGTTTTTTTTTGTAACAATGTCAAAATCCCAAGAGAGTTAAACACAGAGTTCCTAACACAATGGCAAACTCATCTAAAATGATGATTTTAATTTGCTTAGGAAAGCCACATTGAACTGATTGTTTTCTATCGTATTACCCATTGAACACCAAGTGCTAATCACTTTCACTTTCTACTAGGCAATATTCAATGATGAATAAGATGTGATCTCTGTTCTAGGAACTCAAGAGTCTACGGTAGCTCATAGAAATATTCTGAAGTAATTATAGGACGTTGTGGTCCCAACACTGATAGAAGAATCTTTGGTCTTTCAGTACCACTGCCAGCATTCTGGTGGTTCTGTTTCTCTTATAATTTTCTTAAGCTCACTGCTAGTCAAGATATCATTAGGCAAGTTGATCCCAGGCCTGAGTATGCAAAATAGCAATCCTTTTATTGCTTTACTATTTTCTATTCTTATTCTTCACATTTATTTTCTTGACATATGTTGCCATTTAGAATATATTATGTTTTGTTGTTTTATTTATATTTCATCTGCTTTTTGATGCTAAAATATCCATTTTTTCAGAACACGGATTTTGCAATTTCTTTCTTTCTTAAAAAACAAAACAAAACTATGATTGTCATTTGTATATGTGTTAACTCTTTTCTCTATTTCTTGATTACTAGTATTTTCTGAGTACTGTTATTCCTGGGGATTAATGAGAAAGAAATTCACACAGCGTGATGCTCATTTTTCTAGGTATTTTGTGTTTATTCCCTTAACAATCCACTAATATTCATAGCACTGTTAGCATTTATTTGGTATTAATCAAGAATGATTTTTAATTCTTGTGCCTAATAAAGAAGTCAAATTGTGGAGTCTTAAAGAACTAAACCCATTTACTTTCAATGAGAGATTAACAGTGTACTTGAAGAATGCCTTTAAGATGAAATGAGAGTGTGTGAATTATAAGGAAAAAAATTGACATTGCAGGCAAAGAGAAGAAGGCATCCAAGAACAGAATTGTAACATTAGCAGATTTTATCTGTTTTAAAAAATCCAGATTCTACTTGAATTCCTTTTTCATGGTCATTCTTTTACAATTAATTCTAATTTGAATTTATTTCATTTAAATCACTAAACATAGAGATAATTAACAATAAAAACATCGATCCTTGAGATCAATTTAAGGAATAAACTGCTGTGGTCCACTGTGAATGTGAGGTATTCTGGGAGTTCATCAAGACAGAGATAAGCAGGAGACACTGAGTCTTTTTGCCATTTGACTGGTGGCTAGTGAAAGAATGACTAAGAATTGTAAGAATTAGAAACTTTCAGTCAGTCTCCTGTATTTCTGGGTTCATGATCAGAAAAGGGGAAATCTCATGTTTCAAGATACTCTTAGGTGAGGCTCTACAGCCTCGTGCAATAGGATGGGGAGTCTGGGAAGAAGACCATACTGAAAGCATGGAACTCTCTGGAACACTGTATCATGTAAAAGTGAGGCAGGAATATCTTATAATCAGAGACTGCAAAAACTATGACCCAAATAATATATCAGTACAGCAGCAATTTTTATGGCGTGTATTCCTTTCTACAGAAAGGTCTTTTAAAACATTGAGTGTATGTTTCTTAAAAAAAAAAAAAAAATGGCCTGGCAGTGGTGGCACACACCTTTAATCCCAACTCGGGAACTCGGGAGGCAGAGGCAGGCAGATTTCTGAGTTCGAGGCCAGCCCGGTCTACAGAGTGAGTTCCAGGACAGCCAGGGCTATACAGAGAAACCCTGACTCTGAAAAAAAAAAATGATTGGAGATGCTGCTCAGTGATAGAAGTGTTTGCCTCATGTGTGTAAATCCTTGGATTAAAACTTCAAAACTGCAAAATAAATAGAACAAAACACCCATGAAAGGAATTCTTTTATTTTAAAAGTTGGCAAATGTAGCTTAAATGTGTTGTCAGAGGAGATCCCTGTCTCTGGTGTATATATATAAGTGATGTTTGGAGGGGACAACTTGTTCCCTTGCCTCAGGTTATGCCAGCTATTTTCTTAATGTAATTTCTCTATTTGTTTTCCCCATCTCTATTTGTTTTCCCCATCTTTCATGAAATTCAATTTTTCCTTCTGTGTTTAAGGATGCTGCTGTCTGACTCTTCAGATTAGTTTTGATTCCATAATAAGTTTTTATAACCTTACTTTTACCTAAGACATATGTCTTACTTCATACTGTCCTATCCTTAGTGGGAGATTTCTAAACTTGTCAGTTACCCTATAGTCTATAATCAAATTATTTCTTACAGTCACAAGACCATTCCTGGATATGTATTTTGAAAATATTTAAACTCTTCCATAATAATAGTAAAACAACTAGAACCTCTTTCTACAGAGTATATATATATATATATATATATATATATATATATATATATATATTTATATATAATATACATCACTATTTTCTGTTAGTAATGTTAATCAGATGTTTCATGATGTTCATTACCATTAATGATACTGTATCTTAGACCTTAAAAAGTATTAGCTATTTTTCTAGTGTCTTCTTTTAGAATGACTAAGATCCAAATTATTAAAACTTCAGATATGGCAATAAACACAAAATAAATCTTTTATCCAAATATTTTCTACATAAATCATAACATCCCTTTCTGAGTTCAGGATGTGTGGCAGGCAGTTGTTTTTGATTGTTCATTCTCTGTTTTTCTTTTTTTCTGTAATTTTGGCATATATTCTAAGGTTGGGTATCATTTTCTTATAACAATGCAATGGCGGATGCCCACAGTTACCATTTTGCTGGGTGTTACAGGACTTGACTTAAATTGGCAAATATTTAATCATCTGTCAGGTTCCTGTTAGTGACTTTAGCTAATCAATACGAAATCATGCTTTATGCCATCTGTATTCAGGTCAGCTTCAAGCGTGTGCCCGATTCTATTTAGATTGGCTTTGAATCTGTTCTTCTCTGTAGTCCTGTTATCACCATTATACATTTATTACTGTAGACTTCCATATTCTCCTTCTCCTCTGAGACACACTACTTCAATGCTGATGCAAAATGCTTTTTAGAAAACTTAATACATCCACAAAGAAAAGCCTAGAAACAGAGATGTAAATCAAAAATTAAATTCAGGATCACAGGGCTAAAAGTAAAAGAAATAGAGTTCATTCATTCAGGAAATTTCAGAATCTGTGCAGCCTTAAGGTTATTTCTGTGGGAACTACAAACTCAATCTATATCTATGCCCCACATGAAATTCAACCATGAACAGAATTGTGATTCCCAGTGCCATGTGCCTAATAGTGATTACTGACTGATTTTTCTGGCTTCATTTTCTATCCAATGTTGTAGAAAGCTACATATTTACCAGCATTCTAATGAAAACAATATTTCTATTAAGAAGCTCTTAGTTACATAACTTTCAGTTATGCAAAAAAATAGAAACCTGACTTGATACATAAAATATTCTGACACATTTCTATATTTACCTTAAAGAATTCCCCTATACACTTTTCCATATATATAGCATCAATTAGATATAGTTCTTTCAGTGGATGGACTTGATATAGTCTCTTTTAAAGTTGGGAATAAAGCTGTAATATTAATTTGTAACAAATAACTTCAGTCTACAAAGCAATTAGGAAAACTCCAGAGAAAATCAAGAATCCTGAATGTATATGTCAGAAAAAAAAAAACTCTCTTAATAAAGTAAAAGATGGATTTACAAAGTTGTATTATAGTTTCCATCATGAAGATGTATTCCATCCATTGTTCTTTAACTGCCTACTACTACTGGGTAGATAAATTTGTGGGGACAAAAAAGCTGCCTCATAACACACACTGTGAGAATGCTCATGTTCCCCTATCTTTCATGACATAGACAATGAGGTTACTATCTTTCATTTTATGTATTTTAATATTTTTACTTATTTCTGATAATGTAGTACAAAATAATTTATTCTATTTTTTTCTTCTTGCCATATGTACAAGATCTCCACCTACTGACTCAATTTCATGTTATTGCTCTGTCTCACTTAGAACAAAATAAAGCAACAAAAAGTACACATAACACAAAACTATGGTGCCTGAATTCTTGAATTTTTGGCCAAGTACTTCTGAACATGTGACTTTTCCTCATTGGAGAAGATTCTTCTTGCAGTAGAAGGTGATTAGCCCGGAGATCTACAGCAGGACAACGAGTTTAGAGTAAGAGACTTTTGTACACTCAGCCCTAAATGGGCTGAGTTTAGGAATCTACGGAGAAGAGGAAGCACAATGATTTTATGTGCCAGACATGATGGGAGGCGCTAAGGATACATCATTTTCCAGGCAGTACAGAGATGATTTTCTAGGCATTACACAGTTGGAAACTCTGACAGCATTCACAGGACCTGTGCAAGTTCAGGCAAAAGCAGTTCCTGCAAGGAGAAGGGGAACTGGGCACAAAGTCCCACCTCTAACCAGGAAATTATTTGCAATTGATAGTTACTGGGAGAGGGGAAATGAGTTTTCTTCAATGTAGTGTAAATGCAGCCTTTATTCACCAGATTTAATTGCCATCTCAGAAGCTTACTGTTGAATTAGTTCACCCTTTCTTGTTCTTTCTGAACTCTAGCCATCTGGTTTAACTCAGCTGTTTCGGCTCAGCCTCCTCTCCAAGCTGATTGATTCAGTCTTGCCTCTTGGCTTCTCACTGAATTGCTCTACTTGGCCTCAAACCCTTGCAATTTTGTTTTAATCTTCTGGCTTTTTCTTACTCCCTGGCTTCAATTGTCTCTGCTGACGTGCACTGAACTGAAAGAGTTCATCTCTGGTGCAATGACTCACTAAACTCCACTCAACTGCCTCAACAGACTGAACTGAACTCAACTCAGAACTGACTCTCTTTGTGCTTCCTTAATGTAGCACTTCTGTTGAGGGATGGATGTGTCACCTGTATCCGATTTATTCTGTCAAATCTTTCTCTGATTTTACACTTTGCCTGCCCCTTCATTAGACCTTATTGTTTGAGATTAAATGTATGTACTAAAGGATTCCAGGCAGAGATTAAATGTGTGTGGCCTGTCTACATTCCAGATGCATCACTTAGACCTAGAAGGTCTTTGGATGTGCTCTCTTGCCAGAGAAGCCATATCCCTAGATTAAAATATACAATGTATACTAGGTTTTTCATTTTCCTTCTATTTCATGTCAGAGTTAAAGTTTTCCTAGAAAGGGAAACTCTTCAATGTTATTTTTGCTCTAGATTGTTTTTGTGACCTCTGAAAATACTCGTTTTGGTTGAAACCAGTATTAAAATAAGAGTTCATAATTTTAGTATTCTATAACAAAGGTCTTTTCTCTTCTGTACAATATTCTAGGCAGATTTTCTTTGGTTTCTTTTAAATCACTTTCTTTTTTCCCCAAATTTAGCTGTAGAGGGAGAAAGAGATAACCATTCAGAATATTTGCATATGCTTGGTTTTGGTCTGGTATATCAGAATTAAAAGAAAATCTTATAAATTACATTTTTAAGACCTCAGCCATGCTTGTAAATTCAATATGTAAGTTGCACACTCATACAAAACATAAATCTGAGTAGGAAGAAAAATTAAAACATCTCAAGAATTTCAACTTCTGCATGAGATAATAAGTTGATAGGGTCACACTTTTGCCACATTTTACAGAACTTCTAAATAAAACACATTTTAAACTTACTTCATTGGGGCTTGAGAGATGTTATAGTGATTCAGAATATTCATTGCTCTTGTAAAGACAGGAGTTCAGCTGACAGACATTCAGTTCTACAGGGATCCAATAATTCTGCATGCCCCTGCATTAGTGTGATAGCGCACACACACACACACACACACACACACACACACACACACACACACACACCTCTCTCTCTCTCCTCTTCTCTCTCTCTCTCTCTCTCTCTCTCTCTCTCTCTCTCTCTCTCTCTCTATCTCTCTCTCTCTCTCTCCTAAAGGAAATAAATAAATCTTTAAAAAAATCCATTCTTAAGTATGCTGCTAACGTATTTTTCCTAGAATTCTCATCTCTGCCTTAGTAACTAGGTGGAAATGGGAAAAACAAACAAAGAAACAAACAAACAAAAACAAGAGACAATGTTTTCATTTTGATTCTCTGGTTACTACCAAGAATTGTCTTATGATAAAACTGTAATTCTACAAATAAGTTCTAAAATTTGCCTGTAAATGTTATGCCAAAGGTCTATTAATTTCTATTTTAATTTCTTATTTAAATGCAGTATTAATTTAACCTGACAGTTAATTCTTATTTGTGCAAAGAATATGTGAAAACTTAAATGGACTAAAAACAATAAACTTTAATCAGAATGTAAGAGATTTTTTTTTTTCTAAAGGCAGCATCATTGTAAAATCCCTCTTTAATCTCTAAAAATAATGGACCAATGATTTCTGAGGCCCCTTACTCCCCCGCTGTTCTGTTCTGCAATAGCATGAAATCCAAGTCCCTAATGAAGGATAATGTTACACTAAATCAGGCCAAAGGGATTTGCTGGTACAAAATATGAGAAACCTCTATTAATCAGATGAGTAAAGGACTCTCTGGCTGGCTTAGAGCTTAGTTACCAGAATAACAAAAGCTAAGTGGAACTGATTCTGAGTTGAAATAGCAATGCTAAAATAATATTAAAAACATCCAAAGCTTTCAGTATTTCAGGTTTGACATTGAATGAAATTGGACATTTCAGAAAATACAAAATTTCCTGTGTTTATGAAATTATGTTTTATGCATAAATAAGCCAAAAAGTTAAATATTTCAGCTTTTCCTTTTTCCATAGCATTAAATAGAATCAACTAGGTGGACCTGATAGCTTTAGTGAAAAGTGGTGGCATATGATTTAACAAAAGGTTTAATATCTCCTCGATTTGATGGCATAAAAATCCTTCCCCAAGCTGTAAAAATATGTGGGAATTTGCCACTGCCTTAAATCATTATCACGGTGTGTGACAATAGATATATAGGTACACAAATATTAATTATGTATTTTTTAAAGAAATGACCAAAGCTGTAATATAGTCAATATTATAACTCACTAGTTCTCCATAAGAGGAAAAATAAATGGGTCATGTATACTCTTTTTCTAAATAAAATAATGATATAAATATAAAAATGAGGGTCAGGGTGATAGAAATGGGTGAAAGTAAATGTAAAACAATAAACAATAGCGGAACATATAATGACTTGATGTCATAAGTTACAAGAAGATCACTAAATATCTAATGCAAAATGCTGTAAAATTATTTGTATTATCTCAATACTAATATTGAGAGACCTTAATAATACTATTTATTTAAGAAAACAGTCCAAATTACAATAATTTATGTGTGGTTCCATCACTAATATTAGAAACAAAATGCTTTAGTCTTTAATGCATATATGTAATTTCCAAGTTTTATTGTGTTTTTGCTGACAAATAAGCATACTTATGGGGTATAACATGTTTTGACATATATGTAGATTATATAATAATTAATCATATAACTGGCTTATTCCCTACCTTAAAAAAAATCATTATTTTGTGATGAGAACAGCCACTCTCTTCTTGTTCTTCTGTAATATACATATCTCTATTAAGAACTGTGAGCTTACTATGCAGGAGAGCAGAATTGACACTTTCTATGCATGTGTATTCTCTCCTTCCATCTATTTGACTTAACCCCTTGATAGTTTCTCATAACTAATTACTGACCCCTTTCAGGAGGTCAACTTCTTTAGATTCTTTATTGTTAGGTGAGATGACACATAATTTTCTTTGTTTGTCATGTTTCATTTAACATATTAATCTTTAGATCTGTTTACATTGTGTTAAAAGTCAGAATTTTATTCTTTTGTGGATTAACATATTCAATTGTGAATAAGTGCCTTACTTCCTTTATCAATTTAATACTTTTTGGACAGTTAATATTGCTTTTGTTTTTAGTTTGCTGCAAATGGAGCTTCAGCAAGTGTAGGAATGCAGATGTCTCCTGCATAATGATCTTGATTTCCTTACATACACTCTTGCAGGTGATGTTGCTGGATAGTTTACCAGATTTCAATTTTTTCGAGGGACCTACATAATTGTCAGGCTGTACTGATTGCTCTTCCTACCAGTAGGATGCAAAGGTCTCCTATCGCCAGATTTTCTCAGTTCCTGCTAACTCTTTTGGTAATAACAAGTCTAATTGGAGTGAGACTATCTCATTGTGGATTTGCATTTTCCTAATGTTTGTAATTTTGTTTTCTTGTCTTCATAAATCTGCATGTCTACTTAAAATAATGTCTATTGTGACATCTCCATTTACAATAAAGTTATGCTTATGTTTTTAACTGAGATGATTGTGAATGTGGCTTAATATTCTATAAGTCATCTTTTCATTTCACCATGTTTTTGGTAGAAGCTTGTTAAATTAATATAGTTCCTGTAGTGTTCTTTTTCATTGCTTACACTTTTGAGATTCATAAAATAAACTATTTTCTCAACAATTTCTATGAAGCTTTTCTTCTTTGTTTACTTCTGGTGTTTTCATAATTATATGCCTTACATTTTAGTGTGTAATCCCCAGGTATGTATTTTTCAACAAGTAGAAAATACTCTAAAACTACCTGAATTTGTTGTAACAAATTACAAATAAAGCATACAATGCATTTTTTTTTTTTTTTGTCTTTCATTGTGACTATCCAGTGTCTTGTTGAGGCAGGCAGGTAATGTAGGATAGAGATATTGCTATGATATAGGAAACATTTATTTATTGTTTAAATAAGGAGTTTTGTATTTTGATTATTGGTTTATGTTCATTGTATATAGCATAAGATACAATGTACACAAATACATTCAAGTAGATTATTTACTTCAGTCATAGCCATAGCCATCATACACTCTCCTCTCTCCTCCTCTCTTCTTTCCCCTCCTGCCAGCTCTTTGCTTTCTTCATTCTCCCTTCTGCTTTCTTGTTATATATAGAAATGGTATTCTTTCTCTGTCTAAGTTTTGAGTCTGGCTTATTTCACTTAATTTAATTCTCTTGAATTACATTCATTATATAGCAAAGGGTATATTCTCATTCTTTGTTATGGTGTAATAAAACTACTTCGTGTATGTAGTTCATAGTTACTTTATCCAATCATCTGTTAATGGATGCCTATGCTGACCCATATCTTTACTATTATGAATAGTGTTACAATAAACACAGATGTTCAGGCATCTCTCAAAGATGAGTTTTTCAGCTGTTAATATAGGAATTCAATAGCTGAGTTAGTTGGGTAGAGAGATATTTTGAATTTTCAAGATTTTCTATAATGATTGCTGAATGAGATGGACCATTTATATTGAGCTTGCATTTTTGTAAATTTTACCTTTGTCCCACCTCCTTAAAGGTTTTTTTCCCTCGATAAAGCTTCATTGACTAGAAGGAAATAAAATCTCAATATAGTTTTAATTTGGATTTCTTTGATGATTAGGGCAATTGAATGTCTTTCATATGTTTATTGGGCATTGTACTTTGAAATTTTAATCTTTTGTTCAATTCTTTATTATTGGTTTTTTAGCATTTCGTTCTTTTGTTTCTTTATAAATTTATTTTGTATTAGTTTGTTGGTTAGAAAATATTTACTTAAATTCTTTCTGCTGTCCCTTTACTAAGTTAATTGATACCTTTACTGAAGAGAAATTAGAAAAATAGTCCACGTGACCCTATTTCAAGAATGTTCAGGTATATCTCTTTGTATTTAAATATTTTCCCCAACAGTATCAAAGGTCACTTTTTAACTTTTAAGTTCAGTGTGAGAGAAGAAGTAATATTTTCATTCTTGTACATATGGGTATCTAGTTTTCTCGACAGCATGTGTTGAACTTTTTTCTATCTGTGCATATTTTTGGAATCTTTGTAAAGTGTTAGAAGTCTGTAGCTAAGTGGCTTTGTTTGGGAGTCCTCTATTTTATTCTGATTCCTATTGCTATTTCAGTGGACAGCCATGCTGCTTCTGTTACTAGGGCTCTACAGTGTAGCTTAAAATAGGTACTATGGTTCCTCACATATCACTATTATGCTCAGGATTGCTTTGGTTTGCTGTTGTCTTTTGTCTTGCTATATAATATTCCATACAATATTACATATTCAGCTTGTATTTTTACTATTTCTGTGAAAAATGGTATTGGAATTGTAGAGCATCCATTGAATTTGTAGATATCTTTTAGCAATGGGGCCACTTTCATAATATCAACTATGTAGATATATGAGCATGGAAAGTCTTTTCATCTTCTAATGCCTTTATTAATTTTTTCAGTTTTAAGGTTTTACTGTAGAGGTGAAAAGGGTTACTTTCTTAAGTTAGTCTTATTATTCTAGGAATTCTACATGGTGAAAACAATAGTAAGCACATCCATTAGGCCACCAGAAAATTGAATAGACCAATCAATAAGCAAATGAGTATTAGGAAACTACCAAGCATTAAATGTCATAATAATTAATACATAGCTTTATAGAAAAAAAAACTAAATGTTGATCATTTCAATTCTCTACAAAAAGACAAAGATTAGCCAAGTGACATAAAGAACAGGAACTATCTACTCATTGGTACATTATATGTACCAATCACATCAGCCTTAAGATCCAAACCAATGCTATCTAGAAATCAGAGAGGTACGGTTTGTTCTTACAAAATTTAGGTTACTTTAAAGCTATTGTAAATGAGATTTTGTCTATCTGGTTTTTTTCCAGCATGCTTGATCTAAGTGTACATTAAAGATACAGACTTTTTTTTTTTTTTTTTTTTTTTTTTTTTTTATCAGTTTTGTATCTTGCTACTTTGCTGATACTCTCTAAGAGAGTCTTTAAGGTTGAGTCTTTAAGGGCTTAATGTATAGAATCATGCCATTTTCAAACTGAGATATTTTTAATTGTTCCTTTACTAATTGGATCTATTTAAATTGCTTTCATTTTTCTTAATACTCTGGCTAAGAATTCAAGGGTTATATTAAGTAAGAGGAGAGAAAGGATGTACCTTTGTATCATTTCTGATTTTAGATGAAAATGTCTTTAATTTTCTTGATTTGTTCCAATAATAATTATGGTTTTGTATTATGTTGCCTATATTTTGATTTTAAATGTTCTTCCCCTGTATTAATCGTTTCATGACGCGTTTTATTGTGAATGTATATTGCATCTTGACTTGCTTCTGTTGAATGATCTTCATTTACTTGGAGAGAAATCTATTTATTATGGAGAATATTTTTTGTTGTGTAGTTAAATTCAATTTGTGAATATTTTAGTGAGAAAAGTTAATTTATATTCACTTATGTTTATAAGAGGGATTGCTATTTTGTACAAATTTTATTTATCTAGTTTTGATAGCAAGGTAGTAATAGGTTTGTAAGATGAGTTTGGTAGCATTCTTTGCCTTTCCAAATTATTCAGTGGTTTGATGAGTATTGATGTTGATTCATTTTTTTGTGCTTGTAGAACTCAACTGTGTATCCATTCAAATCTGTTTTGTTTTGTTTAGGAGATTTTCTTTTACTAGCACTTCAATTTCAATACTTGTTATTGATCTAATTATGATGTATATATCCTCTTCATTTAACTTTAATATATAATATCCATCTAGACATATAGAAAGTTTTCCTATATTTTTCTAATATCTTGGTATTGACAGTTGTAAAGTATAGCCTAATTATCCTTTAATTTTCATTTATGTCTAATATAATTTCTATTTTTTGGTTGAAATTTTATTAATTTGAGTCTTTCATGTATTTAGGTTAGTAAGTATTGCAAGCTGTTTGAGTTGTTAGTACTTTTGAAAAACAACTTGTTCAGGGTTTCTTTCCATTTGTACTTAATTTTTTTCTCTGATATTTTCTTTTTAAAATTTTTTATTGGCTCTTTGTTAATTTCACATCATCAATCAGTCTCACTTATCTCTCCCTCCCCTCTTATCTCCCATACCCCATGCACCCTTGCAACCTCTTGCCCAACAGAAAAATAATTTTGTTTTTGAAGTTGTAATGTGCCATGTTATAGTCTACAGTATAACCATACCATTTTATTCACACTTCTTTCTTGTAAATGTCCATTGTAATGATGCTTTTGGCTTGCTACAAAGCCTCTGACTTTTGCTACTTTACCAACACTGGAACCTCTTTGGGACTCCTCTTGAATATCCTGTTTTTGCCCTGTGTTCTGGAGATCCTGAAGTTTTGCATCTGTAAGATCAGCCCCATCATGCACTCCTGCAGATCATCGATGTGGTAGATGTTAGGCTTGACCATTCAATCTGGGCCTGATAGGTGTGAGCTGGTTTGCTATCATGCACCTCAGGGTCAGCTCTACCCTTCTGCCCAGCTAAGGTATAGGGCCTGCTCTCCGGAATGTTGCAGCCAGTGTCAGATATGGTCAGTTCTCCGCCATGCCAGAGATGATGAATGATGAGTGAAGCAAAGCAGGTAGAGCTCCTCCATACTCACGTCCTTGAGACCAGCTCATCTACAACTCCCACAATATGTGGGCTACCTTTCAGAGTACTGCAGCTGGCTACGGTAGGGTTAGCTCTCCTGCTCTCACACCCTGAGGGCCAGCTCTCCCAGGTACCCAGTTAATGGCCTGGGTCATTTCTGTACAGCTCTCAAACACCACCATGTCATTCCCATGACAGCAGACCAGCCCAGGGACATCCACATGGCCTTTGGTGGTAACAGACATTTGTTGCTGCAGGGGGAAGGATTCAGAAATGACCCCCCAGTGGCAGCGCAGGACAGGACCCTATCATAGTTCCAGATTGCATCAATCACTACTCATTATTTCTCACTACCCTGAGTTAACAGTTCTGCCTCTTTTCAATGTGCCCCCAACCTTCTGTTTCTCTTTCTTTTCCATTCTCTACTTTATTGCACCACTTAAGTGTCGCCTGAGGTCTTCATGTGTCTGGGGTCGTCTTAGTATTGGTTTCAGGCATGTTTGGTTGCACTAGTATATAATCTTTAGCATGGGATCTCACCCCCACCCAGTTACACATAGCCTCTTTTATCTGCCACCTACAGATGAGACAAAGAAGCTACAACTGCCAGGCCTTTAGGGGTAGCCTGATATTTATTTTCTTCTATTGTTTTGGAGATTTGATTAGTTCTTACATTTCTAAGACATTAGGTACATACAGGTTTGTTTGAGTTTCTCCATATACTTCACTGATTATTTAATTAGATGCTATCCACTTATATCTACAAATGACACTCTTTGAACTCTTTTCAATGGGATGGCAATATGGTTCATCTGGTAATGCCACTGTCATGATACTTGAACTTATTTTGATCCTTAAAGCAACATGGAGTAAAAAAGATCCAAGACTTACAAACTTTACCCGGACTTCCATGCACATGCTAAGACTTGTAAGGGCCTACAGACATGCATGAACAAAGAAAAACTACTTAAATATAAAACCTTTAATAAATAAACTGACTTGCCTGTACTCAGCAGTCTGGTATGTTATGTTTTCGTTCAACTCTCTGATTTTAAAGAATTTCCCTCAATCTTCTTTGCTGATGTTGTCATGTGGTTGTAAATATCTCAGTCTCTATAGGGATGTTTATGCTGTGTCGTCTTTCTTGCTGTTGATTTAGAATTTCTTACCATTGAGATAAGATTTAAAACTTACTTTAATGTTCTTGTACTTAATAAGAGTAGCCTTGTGCCCCAAATTGTCAAATATTGTAGAACAAGGTCTGTAGACTTCTGAGAGGAATGTGCATTCTGTACATGTATAGTGTTCAGTCTCCATCTACTATTCCTCTCAAAATTAATTTTTCCTCAATTTACAGATATATTTATGTTTGCCTTCAGCATATGAGATTAAGAATATTATGTAGTTTGGGCTTAGTGTTCATAAATAATCATATTTACTATGCAGAATTTTTTCTTCTCAACTAAAGGAATAGTTTTACTGAATAGAGTAGTTGTCAGTTATTTGTCTTTTCAGTGTCTGAGGCCCTAGTGACTTTCAGAGTTTCGTTGAGAAATTTGCTGTTATTCAAATGGGGTTGCCTTTTATAACATCAAAACTTGTTTCTTACAGCTTCCAACACACTTTCTTCACCATGTATACTTAGAGCTTTAACTATCATCTATCTTTATTATATGTCCTGCCTCTGTATGGTCATCTCTACTCCTAAACTGTGGAGATTATCATGAAATAATCTCTATTTCTGTTGTTCATACATTTGGCATTTACTACTACCTATGAAATCACAGATATTCTTTTAGAACTTTGTTATTAATTTACGCATCATTGACTGCTTTAATTCATGTGTCTTGTCTCCATACCCCAATATTCTATCTTCTTTTTGATTCATTTGTTTGGTGAGGCTTTCCCTGAGATTTTTATTTGTTTTATGAAATCTTTGTTTCTGTTTGATTTTGAAAATATTTCTATATCTGCTGGATTATATTTTTATAACCTATATTGACTTCCTTCTTTCATTTAGCTGTTTGTATTTTCTCTGAATTCATTGATGAATTATTTCTTTCCGCTTTGATTTCTTTCAGTATAGCATAGTCCTTTAAATTCCTTGTTGGAATTTCAGGTAGTTCACACTCCTCTGATTCCTTGACTGCAGATTTAGTTAGTGTTAAATGAATTATATTGTTCTGAGTTTTTACTGGTTTTTTTGGTGTGTTTTTGCTGAAATTTGTTGTTTGTTAAATACAAAAGCAAGCAAGAAAACAATCAAACAAACAACCTTTGAGAGTATTTACAGTGTAGAAGTCAAAGTGATTTTAATATGATTGAGATGTAATTTATTCACAGTATATACCAGCCTTGTAGCTATATAGCTAAACCTACAGCGTATGCACTCATGGGTCTTGTATTGATCTCTAACTCTATCACAAGAATAGAAAAGCAACTTCAAAATTGATGAAAACTGTTAAACATCATCAGTTCAAAAATGTGTTTATAGTCACTTCTACAAATCCCCTCTTCATCTTTAATAATTTGAGGAGAATAATGTGGTAAGGATAGTAGTAGTGAGTGGTTAGTACTAAAGCAGAAGAGAAAAATGGAAGAGGAAATGGTGCATAGAAGTGTGGAGCAGTAAAAATAGATCAAATAGGCAAGACAGCTCAGATAAACTTCTATAAGGCAAAGGACACTGTCATTTGGACAAAGGCACAGCCCATAGGATGGGAAAATATTTTACTAACTCCACATCTGAAGGAGGGCAAATATCCAAAATATATAAAAATCAAACAGCCCAATTTAAAAAGGAGAACAGGTCTAAACAGAAATTCTCAATAGAGAAAACTCAAATGGCCAAAAAAACCCTTAAATATTCATCATTCTTAGTCACCAGGGAAATGTAAATCAAAACTGCTTTGAGATTCTATCTTCCACCTGTCCAAAAGGCTAAGATCAATAACACATAAGACAGCTTATGCTAGTGAGGATGTGGATCAAGGGAACACTCATCCATTGCTGCTAGGAGTGCCAATGTGCACAACCACTAAGAAAATCATTATGGCAGTTCCTCAGAAAGTTGGGAATCGATCTTCCTCAAGAACTGGCTACAGTATTATTGGGCATAAACCAAAAGGACACCGCTTCCTACCACAAGGACACTTGCTTAATCATGTTCATTGCTGCTCTGTTCTTAATTGGTAGAAACTGGAAACCACTTAGATATCCCTAAACAGAAGAATGGAAAAAGATAATGTGGTACATTGTACAAGATGGAATTGTAACTTGGCTGTCAAAAAATGACATGAAATTTGCAGAAAATTTGATGGTACTAGAAAAAAATCATCTTGAGTGAGGTAATCCAAGCCCAGAAACATAAAGATGCTATCTTTATGTGGAAATTAACTGTTAAATAAATGATAACCACACTGCAAATTCGTAGACTCTGAGAACTTAAATACAGACGAAGGGACTAGGAGGGACACATGGATCTTCCTGAAAGGGGAAAGTGAAATCGATTTTATTCGTGGACTGCGAAATGGAGGGTGGGAATGGGAGGATCCGGTTGGGAGGAGTAGGAGAAATGTGATTCATAGAGAAAATGTGGAGAAAGACCTCTAGAATTTAGAGGCATTTGAGCAGTTACATGAACACATAGTGTAGTGGAAACTCCCTAAAGTGTATAAAGGTAATCCAAATGACGAAGTCTCCAAATAGTAAGGAAGAAGGAGTCTCAACTACACTATCACTTGCCATTAAATGAAACTTCCCATACCAGTACTGAGTTATAGCATATTGAGTTGTTGGTCAAAAGGGTTCCACGGAAGCCTTCAATTATCCTAGGCTCTTGCCAAGACAATTGATTGCTCTCTAAAAATTGACTGCAGGGTCAATTGTTGAAGACAATACTCATACAAAACATCGATCATGGAAAGGTTGAGCTTGTTCATTCATAGAATTTTCACCCTTAAGATTTTGTCATTTAAATGTTCTGTTCAAGTTACAAAAGGAGAAACACAACGAACAACCCAACCACAAGAACCTTTATTTATACTCCTGTCTACCTGCAAGACATGCTAGGACAATGGTGGCACAAACCTTGTGGGAGTAACCAACCAATATCTTATTTGACTTAAGGCCCAGTCCAAGAGGTAGATCCATATGCTACACTGCTTGAATGACCAAAAGCCAGAGACTAGATAGCCCAGAAAGCCAAGGTAAAACCAAACACTACTGACCTTAAAAAAATGTAATGATAAAATTATTCTTTTTTTTAAAAAATTGGTTATTCAGATTTATTCATATAGGGAATGAGGCTATGAAGAACTAGAGAGCATAAAGGCTATTCAAGCCAGTGTCCCAGCTACTTGAATGTACAACTGATTGTTTTGTTGGAGAACTGCTTATCTTTATCATCATAATAAAAGTTCTTGCTCATGTTCAAAAAAAGTTACTGAAATAGAGCAATTTAAATATGAAAAAATTCTTGTGTAACATTCGCTGATTTCTTTTTTTTTTTTTTATCATCTTATTTTACATCCAAATGTGGCTTGTCTTCCCAGTCTATCTCCCTTCCTCTTTGCCTCTGAGAGGGGATTTTCCCTCCCACCTCCACCTCACCCCCCACCCCCCTACCTCAGCCTCCTTCCCTGGAGCATGAAAAATCTATAGGGTTAGGCTCATCCTCTCTCACTGAGGCCAGACAAGGCAGTCCTCTGCTAAAAATGTGCTAGGGACCAAGACCAGCTCATGTGCTCTTTGGTTGGTGACATAGATTTTGGGAACTTCCAGGGGTCCAGATTAGTTGATACAGATTAGTTGGTTGGTTCCCTATGGGGCTGCCATCCCCTTCAGCTCCTTTAATTCTTCTCCTAACTCTTCCTTGAGGTCCCTGACCTCAGTTCAATTGTTGGCTGTATGTATATGCATCTGTCTCAGTCAGCAGCTGGTAGAGTTTTTCAGAGGAAAGCTATGCTAGGCTCCTATCTGCAAGCGTGATATGGTATCAGTAATCATGTCAGGGTTTAGTGCCTGCCCATGGGAAAAATTCTAAGTTGGGTCCGTTACTAGATGGCTTTTCCGTCAATCTCTGCTCCAGTTTTGCCAATGTATTTCCTTTAGTCAGAAACAGTTCCTGGTAAAAAATATTTTGAACATAGGTTGGTAACCCCACCATTCCTATGTACTAGAGATGGTCTTTTCAGGTTTCATCCTCCCATTGTTGGGCATTTCAGCTAAGGTCACCTTCATTGAGTCCTAGAAGCCTCTCATATTCCAGTTCTCTAGGACTTTCTAGACACTCACCTCTGCTTCCCAACCCCCAGACCTGGCAGCCACATATTTTCATTCATTCTCCTGTTTCTCTATGAATTTCTTTCCTATCTCCTGCTATACCTGCTCCTCTTTCTCTCCTCATCCCCTTTTCTACCTATGTCCCTTCTTCCCTCTGTCTCCCATGATTATTTTGTTCCCCCTTCTAAGTGGGACTGAAGCATCCTCACTTGGACCATCCTTCTTCTTATATAACTTACAGTCTATGGGTTGTATCGTGGCTATTTTGTATTTTTTGGCTAATATTCACTTATCAGGCAATATATACCATGCATGTCCTTTTGGGTCTGCGTTACCACCCTCAGGAAGATATTTTCTAGTTCCATCCATTTAATTGCAAAATTTCTTGTGTCCTCCTTTTTTTTTATTATTATTATTTTCTTTATTTACATTTCAAATGCTATCCCGAAAGTTTCCCATACCCCTCCCCCCACCTCTGTTCCCCTACC
>NC_034593.1:64871898-64891871 GCF_900095145.1 Mus pahari
CCAGATTGATTTCCAGAGTGGTTGTACCAGTTGGCAGTCCCACCAGGAATGGAAGAATGTTCCTCTTTCTCCATATCTTTACTGTCACTTGAGATTTTTTTTGTAGCCATTCTATTTTGTGCAACATGAAAACTACATATTGGAAAAAGATCTTCACTAACTCTACATCCCAGAGAGGGCTAATATCCAAAATATATAAAGAACTCAAAAAGTTAGACCTCCTAAAATCAAATAACCCTATTAAAAATGGGGTACAAAGTTAAGCAGAGAATTCTCAACAGAGAACTCTCAAACGTCTGAGAAGTACTTAAAGCAATATTCAACATCCTTATTCATTAGGGAAATGCAAATCAAAACTATCCTGAGATAAAATGATTCTTAATGATACTCTGCTATACTCATAGACCAGTTCCTTATTCGGCCACCAGCAAAGAAGCTTTCTCCTTCACATTGGATAATAACAAATATAGAGAGCCACACAGTCATTATAAACACACACACACACACACACACACACACACACACACATGGGGGGCGGGGGGAGGAAGAGAGAGATTGGAATAAGCTGCTCTATATAGAAGGTTTTCCTCAAATACTTCTTCACATAGTTGAGGGGACCCCAGTAGAAGAGTTAGACAGAAAGTATAAGAACCAGAGGGAATGGAGGACACCAGGAGAATAAGATTCTCTAAATCAACTGAGAAATACTCATATGAACACAGAGACTGAAACAGATGTGCAGTGCCTGCATGGTTCTGCACCAGGTTCTCTGTGTTTACATTATAGCTTTCAGTTTTGTATTTTCATGGGACACCTGAGTGTATAAATGAGTGGGTCTCTGATTTTTGTGTCTTCTCTTGGGCTTTTTTCCCCATTTTTCAGTAGCTCTATCTAACTTCAATGCAATGGTTTTTTTTTATCTTATTAAATTTTATTTTTCAGTTTGTTGTTGTCTCCTAGAATCCTGTTCTTCTCTAATGAGAGAGAGAAAGGGAATGGATCTGGATGGGAGGAGAGGAGAAACAAAAAAGAGTACAGGGAGTGAAAATATGCTCAAGATATACTGTATGAGAAAAGAACCTATTTCCAACAAAGTAGAAATATGTATATATATATATATATATATATATATATATATATATATATATATATATATATATATATATATATATATATATACATACATATGTGTGTATACATACATATATATATATATATATATATATATATATATATATATATATATTTCTCTTTCATTTTCATATACAAACACATATACACACACAGACAGACAGACAGACAAACAGACAGACAGAAGAAAAGAGATACAATCAGCCAAAATCAAACAATCCCACTACCTTGTATAATCAAGCAAAGAAACTTTGAAATCCGGGCCCATCTGTGTACTTTAGGAATGTATTTAAAAACTATAAAAATCTAACTGTATAGGCTTTCCTTGAGATGCATATATGTGGCGCCTAGTTAATTTTGGCCCTTGATTTTTTTTAATTTATTTGCAAATTATTTATAATGTTTTAATTAAATAAACAAGTCAATGTGGATGATCAAGAAAGAAAAGGACTTAGATAAACTGGACCACTAAATTGGAATTAGATATTAAACAAAGGAAGTCTGAAAATAGAAAGATAACTGGGTTCTCAGAGTTCATGTTTGGCATATAGTATATCTCTTAGGTGGGCACAGGAGTTGAACCCATCTCTGTCTATCCCTCTCTTTCTGTGGCTCTTGGCATGAATCTGGAGTTAACCCTTCCTCAATTTGGCTTTTCTTGTTGATGCAAGTATTTTTTTTTTTAAATGTTAAATTGATAACTTTTTTAAAAAAAATTAGATATTTTCTTTATTTACATTTCGAATGTTATCTCCTTTCCTAGTTTCCTCTCTGAAAATCCCGTATCCCTCCCCATCATTCTGAAAGTCTTTGTGTAACGTTATCCCCGTGAATCATCTCTATAACCGCAGGTGCCTGTGCTGGTCTTCTTTATATATGGGCTACAGCAGCCGACGTTTCAGATATATTTCTACTTATCAGTTATCTATCTTAAGTTGCACTAATTTCTGTAGTTCAACCATTAACAGTAAACACATAGTTATAAAACTAACCAGTTTATTTATTTATTTATTTATTTATTTATTTATTTATTTATTTATTTATTATTTTATTTTTTCCAGAGCTGAGGACCGAACCCAAGGCCTTGTGCTTGCTAGACAAGCACTCTACCACTGGGCTAAATCCCCAACCCCAAAGCTAACTAGTTTTATTGTAACAAATTATGAATACAGCTTAAGCATTTTAAAAATTATCTATTCTTTTCTAACATCAGTTAAACTTGGCAAATTTCCTGTTTTCATGAAATAAATTTTTACTTATTTTAGGGAATTAAATAATTCTGAAAATAGTCCTTCATATTACCTTTTGTAAAGTAATATTTTTTAAAAAAAAGACTTATGCTTCTTATCTCATAATACATATAAAAAAAGAGAAAGTTTGCAATTTCAAAGACAACTGTAGGACCACTGATGGCAGTAGAGAAATTGATATTCTTTACAATTAATCATTTTATGAATCTTAAATGAGAGTTTGTTGATTACTTAAGTGGTCATGTTAAATTCTATTTTCCTTTTGTGTAGTGAGCTGTGCACCATAGAACTGGGTTCTGGGAAAGGACAAGAAAGTTTTTTATAGAATTGTATGGAGACGTGTCATGGATCTATGAACTTCTGAGGGCACACACAAAAGTAAGTAGCACCTCAGTAGAACCTAAGATACAAGAGTTGTAGAAAGCCTGAGCTATTGAACAATGCCATAATTACTGGGTCACATCAGAGAAAGAAACGGGAAAACTGTCTAAGAAATCCCCAAGGTACTATGCAGAGTCTACAGAATGTTTAGGAGTGATTTGTGGCACAGTTGGCATGAACGTGCTGAATATTTATAACAGGACTGGGCAGAAGTGTAAGGGTTCTTTGAAAACTGCACTTTTGAGTATCTAGTAGAATGCATTGAAGAATTGTCTGTGAAATTTTTATTTTAAGCAGCTTGGTCTACCAACATCCAGAGGAACATATCCCATGCAGTATATCTGAAAAAATCCCCCTACTCTCAGCTAAAATTATATAATATTTGCTGAGATTACTATAATTCATTAGTAATGTCTTAAAATAAGATTCACTGCATTTTAAGAAAATAAGACATTTTATCATGCCATAATTTAAAAAGTCAAATTTTAATTGATACAGTAAGGGCAAATACAATATATAAAATATAACAAAATATATAATTACCATTTCATGGTCTTGCACATTCATTAGTATAGTGTGCAAATGATTATATGAGCTGTTTATATCAATTGTGTTATTCAAGATATTAGTTTCAGTAATATGGAAAACGATATTTCATTATCATTATCAATTTATTATAAGTGCTATTGGGAATTAAATGAGGGTTATACCCATGTTATCTAATCACTCTATGCTGAGCTTCATCTCTAGATCTCCTTTATTTACAATTCTTTTTTAAGATAAAGATTTATACTTTTACCCATTATGATCTTGAACTGATTCTGTCACGCTAGGTTGTTTTGAACTTGTGGTCCTCCTTCCACTGCCTCCTGAGTGGCTAGAAATATAGGCCCCGCTAGCAGACCCACTAACATTCTTCCTCTTTATAAGCATGAAGAAGCTTTTACCAGGTTTCACTTATACTTGCAAGACTTAAACTTTACACAGTATAATAGTTCCCAATTTGCTATTAATGTACCACTTCAAGATTTCCTTTTTCCCCTTTACTCCTTAAAGTTGAGACTATGACATAATCATTCTGTTTCAATAATTTCTCAGCCATTGAATTACCAAAGTAAAAGAGCTATATAATTATAGGCAAAGTAGAGGGTAAACACATGAGTAGTTATGATAATATGACATTTAACTACAAGTTCACAGTACGATAAAGGACCTAAAAGCTTGAGCTAGTGTAAGACACAGAATGTTCTAGATGTGAAGGTCATCTCAAAATGACAGGCTCTAATGCTCTCTCTTTTTTACTTTCTGTCAAAGATGTACTGTATTTAAAAGCTGAGATTATTTTTATAATGTTCCTAAATTTTTTTCAAGGAAATTTAATGATTGAATGTTGAAATCTTAAAATACATGACATAAGTTGGCAAATAAGATGCACGTATTCAGCATTTACGTGATGACATGCAGACTCATTTGACCCATTTGTCTCCTATCCTTTCCACTGCTGACCAGGCCTTTGTCAGATTCACACTACTTATCATTATGTCAGTAGTAGCTCGTATTATATTTTTGTTCATTAGGATGGTCTCGTGTAGCACAGGCTGGTTTCCCACACTCTAGGAACCTACTGTTTCTCCCAGTGCTCTGCTTTTGTGTCTCTACTTCTAATAGACTCGTAGGTACAGAAGGCATTCCTTGTCATAATCTTACACTAAACACTTCGTGTGCATGTGGCAAAAAGCAGGGTCTGAGAGTTATAGTCCTAGCCTGTAAGCTAAGGTCTATAACCAGCAGTTCAGTACTGTCTTTCCTTAGGAAGCCATGCTATTTCTATGTGGGTAACTTTAATTAAAAATATTATTTCTGTTCATCATTTAAAAAATCATAACATTTTATTTTCTTAAGGATTAATATACCCACATATGTGACACCATTATTTTACCTCTCAGAGATTTAGCAAGCATCATTTTCTTCCCTTTTGGCTTTGCCATAAAAATGACTATTTCTTTAGGAAAGAGACCCACATATTTCACATTGAAACATAAAAACTTACTCACAGCACATATTTTCCATACTTATTTATGGTTTAATTCGTGTTCACAAATAGATCACAGCATGTGTGAAGGTCAGAGCACACATTTGGAAGTTGACCCTCTCTTTCCTTCATGAGGATTCCAGTAATCTAACTCAAGTTATCAGGATTAGCAGTAATAAGCCTTTACCCACTGATGCATTTTGCAATCATACATTTGAACTTATTAATTGTAAAGGTTATGGTTAATCAACGTTTTCAACTTGAACGATGGCATACAGGATTCTGTAAAGGGTAAATTTGATTATGTGGATTGAGGTCCTGAGAGCCCAAAACTATGTGTGGTAACCTTCCTTGGACTGAAATCTGAGACTATATAAAAACAAAGCCATTAGTTGAGGACAAGCACTTGTCACTCTCTAATACTTGCCTGAGAGTGTGATGTGACCAGCTTACCTCTAGTCCCTGTGGCTGTTAATCCACTGCCATTATGAGTGTAATCTGAACCTGTGAGAGAAAATAAGCCTTTTCTCCCCTAAATTGCTTGTGTTGCAGTATTTTATCACAACAATAGGAAAGTTAGAAAGACAGTATGTTTGTGTGGTGAGATTCCATTTATAAAGTCACAATTTCTATTCATTATTCTTTCTGTCCATCAAGTTGGGGAGGTTTCTCACCATGGTTTTGATATTCTATCACAGTATCTTATATCCCATACAAGGTCTGGACACTGGAGAGTACTTCTTTGTTCTTTATTGCCTAAATGAATCTATTATAACTAATCTATAGCCTTTAAAAACATGATATCCAGGGTCAGTTTTCATCAGCCCTTCTAGAAAGTAAGTATTTCTGCGTGTTGTGGGACACTCTTCCTGGAAAGACATGAACAGGTAACTACTCATTTCATAAGGAACCAACCACAGTTAAGGATAATGTAAAAGTCCATTTTAATGAAACAGTGAGTTTTATTGTGATTTTTAAAATGGATTTCAGTGAGAGTCATTTTCGGGAGCAGAGATGACACAGTGTTAGCTGCCTAATCAAAAGCTCACATCACAATGTATGAAGTTTATCAAACCAAGAAATCAGGAGCTCATCCTGTTGACAGCTTTGACTGGTTAGAGTGCTGTAACTTCCAGGCAGATCAAAGTGTTTCTGCCTCTTCCATTTAGTTTGACTGGTGTGAGATCACTTATCTACATATGCTTGTGGAGGGAAGGGCTTAGAGAATCTAACAAGTTTCAGGGACTTCCTGAAGCCTTTGAATTTTTTTTTTAATTTTCTGGGATTCTTTTATCTCTCTTTATAACATCCCATGCCTTTAGGAGCTTCCCCATAACGTGTTGAATTTATCAAGGAAGAAGAACATTTTACAGCACAGTGTGATATTCAGGTATATAGGTAAAGCTTGATTTGGGGGGAATTGGCAACTCTAATGCAGCTTGATCCTAACATTTCAGTTTTGATTAGCGTCTTCATTTTATTTCTGTTGTGGTGATAAGATATTTGAACAAAATGCAACTTTAGAAAAACAGCGTCTGTTCAGATTATATTTTTAGGTATCAGGCTCTTGTTGCAGGAAAGTAGCAGTGGCTGGAACCTGAGGTAGCTGACCCATAAATCCGCAGTCAATAATAAGAAGAAATGAACACATGCATGCTCAGGCTTCCATTCTTGGGTTTGGCTCAGTTTCTACATGCTTCTCTACTTCAGGGCTATCTGTACATGAAATGGCACAACACACGGCCTACTGGATTTTTAAAGATCAATTTACTTAATTGAGGTAATCACCAATGATAAACTCAAAGTCCAACAAAATGTAGAGAATCCTTGCCTGAGACTCTCTTCCCAGGTGATTAGGGATGTCTCAAGGTGACAATTAAAGCTAACCATCACAGTTAACATCTCTATGTAATGATGAATTTGTAGCTACCATAGAAATTTAGAGGCTACATATTGAAGCACATTTTAATGGAATTCTAGGTTAGCTTAGCCTAGTTTGGGGACAGATGTTAAAGAATAGAAACTATACAATATTTTAAAGTTCTGTCTCTATTCTTATTGCAAGATTCTGTTTTCTCTTTTGATTTCATTCTATTTCTCACACTCTGGATTGAAATACTAATAAATTATGTAATATAGAAAAATATAATATATAGCAAAATTTTGAATAGCACAACTCTACTATTACTATTTTAAAAAAGATTCCCTATGAGATATGGAATCAAGGTATTCAGTTGCAGATATAACATTTAATTTTTTGGAAACTCTCTCAGAAAATATTATGCGATCACAGTATGTGATCAAGAATATACAGCTTCTGCTATTCTCTTCACAGGATTCTCCTATGGCTGTTTATATGGTTTGAAAGAACATATTCTTTCCATAAACAAAAGTTTATTTTAGTAGTCTCAGTATAGGTTAGTATGCTTTAGGAGTAAAATACTTTATGTACTTATTGTTGTTACTCATACTAAGAACATTAAGAAATATATTAGCTAGTGTTTGTTGTGGTGTTGTCCTAAGATCTCTTCTGCTAGCAAATTTAATTTTCATAATGTCTTACAGACGTACATTATCTTTTTTGACATATTATTGAAACTAAAGATAGAACTTAAAGAACCCTCCATCAATCCTAAAGATTTGAAATGTTTGCACTTGAGATTTAAGTTTCTCTGCCAGTTATGACAATCTTTTCTACCCCCAAACATATTTTTGTCAATTTCAAACCTGTCAATGTTTCCCCTCTGTGATTTTTGTTCATCCTAATCTTCATTGCCCTCCCCTCATTTCCCCTGTCCTCCTTCTTTCTTGTTCTGGATCTTGCTATCTTCCTTCCTCCCTCCTTCCCTTCCTTCCTTGCTTCTTACTTTCTTTTCTTCCTTTCTTCCACCCTTCTTTTCTCCCACTATTTTCCTATGGTCGCTTCCTTTATTATTTTGCAAACTTAGTTTTTTTGGCTGGCATACCTTAACAGTTATCTCCTGAGAGACCTCTGACTTCCATGTACTAACAACAGTTAGAAATGGAATTTATACATTTGTCATTCCATCATTTACACTGAACGCATCTATTTTTAAACCAGTCACCCCTCAAATAGTCCGAGGATTCATTGGTAAATTGTCTCAAGCAACAAACTTATCATTGAAATTGTTGCTTTTGTGTTAATCCTCATTAAAATTTTGTTAAATGAATGAATTACTGAAAGTGAAGCCCTAAACAAATAAGGAAATAATCTTCTAGATAAAATGGTATATAGTTTTCAAATGAAATTACATAATATATTGATGAAATAGGAAGCACCAATTGGACTTGATAGATATTAACAGGAAATAAATTTAGGTGGAGAGAGATGATGAATGTATTTGGGAGGAGATGAGGGAGAAGTAGAAATGACCAAAACAAATTGCACAAAATCCCCAGAAAACGATACTGCCGCCCCCCCCCCCCCCACACACACACACCTTGTCAGTACCGCAGAGGTGGGGCAAAGAGGACACTTATGCTAAGGCAGGGTTTGAGCAGCTTCCACAGCTTCCCGCTGCAGCTTCCTTTATTCTCTCTACAGCTCACCCCAGCTCTCTACAGCAGTTCAGCTTCTCCCCTCTGCCTCTCTGCTTCTCCTCAGCTCTATCTCTTTATTCTGGGATCACCCAATTTATCCCCTTGTACTCTCATCACTCATCATCCAATCAGCATTCAGCACATTCTATACGTGAGCCATGCATGCAGACAGGGTGGGTGTTGATAGGCCAGTGACTCAGTATCATGCTGAATGACACTATATGTCAGGTAGGCAGCTGGTAATCACTCAGGTGCACATAATCAGGTTTTTGGTAATCAAGCAGGGAATCACGGAGCTTGGCAGTGAACCAGGGTGCTGTCTTGGCTCACAAGCCTGCAGCCACGGCCACGCCCGCTTCCCACACGATACATATTTTTTTTTTTCCCAAAGGAAGAAGCAAAATAGTGGCAGAAAATTATTTGAGTTCCTGAATAGATAGTAGACAGTCATTCTTCCCAAAACGCATTGCATGTCTTTTGGAAAGGATTGGTGAGTAGATACCGCATCCAGTTATTATTCTTCGAAAAAAAAAATTCTCCAGTACAGAAGTAACTTCTATGTGATGTTCCAGTGTTACATTTAGATGAATCCATTATCCTCATAATTATGTGACTCTTCTTAGTTTATACAGACTCAATATCCTACTTATTATTCCTGTCTTGAAAATTCTAGTAGTTTAAGTGATTCCATGGTGGAGTCCATAGTAAAACTAAACAAAGAACAAATGACCTAAACACACACACACACACACACACACACACACACACACACACAATAGCCAGTGCACTGAGACCACAGAATATTGCAGACTATGCCTCATAAAAGCTTCTGAAAAAACCTGCAGTTTCTCAGTTCACGGTGGCTACCAAATTCTGAAGTGCCTAAATATAACATGCTTCCATGGGAGCACATACACATTCACACAGGATTTGCTTTCCTGGAGCACTTTAATTGTGGTTCGTAGACATGGTAGCTAATTCATCAAAATTTGTCTCCACAGAAAAATAGGAAGATCTTAAATAAGTTTTCCTACATATATCAATTATTTTTAATTACTCTGGTTCTAGTATGTGTACCCTAAATCAGTAGTGCTTAAGTCATGAAAATGCTGATTTATATTTTAAGAATCCACAATTACACTCCACTATAATGATCATATTTACTAGAACATATCTTCATAGATGGAAATATTTTAGAACACCAGAAGCTTTATAATATTCAAAATCAGTAGCAGTTATAGATTTTTATTAGACATATAGTCTTTTCAATTTTTTTAGAAAATATCTAAGGAAGAAAAATTAACACTTTGCTGTATGTGTGTTGGGGCCTCATATCAGGTGGTGTATGCTGCCTGGTTGGTGGTCCAGTGTTTGAGAGATTTTGGGGTCCAGGCTAATTGAGACTGCTGGTCCTCCTACAGGGTCACCCTCCTCTTCAGCTTCTTCCAGGTTTTCCTAATTCAACCACAGGGGTCAGCAGCTTCTGTCCATTGGTTGGGTACAAATACTTCCATCTGACTCTTTCAGCTGCTTGTTGGGTCTTCCAGAGTATGATCATGATAGGTCCCTGTTTGTGAGCATACCATAGCCTTAGTAATAATGTCAGGCCTTGGGACCTCCCCTTGAGCTGCCCAACACACATACAGTAGAGGATTGCCAGGTCTGGGTTCTGTCAGAGAAGATGCACCTAACCCTCAAGAGACTGGAGGCCTCAGGGAGTTTAGAGTTCTGCTACAGTAGGGGGTGGGTGGTTGGGACATCCTCATGGAGACAGGGTTGGAGGAGGAGGTATGAGATTTAGAACAGTCAGAGGGTGGATGGGTGGAAGGAATAAAATTAGAGTGTAATAAATAAATAAATAAATAAATAAAAGACAAAAAATTAACACTTTGGTAATAGTCTGTATAGCAAATAAGTATTATTATATTATATAATAAACCCTATAATAATAGGTGGTAAGTCAAAGAAAACTGAGTTACAACCCATTATATTTAAATTATGCAATCAAACAACAAGTCTTGGGGTACTTCTGCTCAAATAAAATGATGCTAGTTGTACTTAGCTCCATAGCAGTCTTACTTTTTAGGAACCTTTCTACATGATGTAATCCGTGCAGCAGCTAAACACCTTAATACAATATGACAGAGAGAACATAGGAAGACCTCTTCATATATCTCTATCTGATATGTGCTTTTGAATATGAGTGTTGAATGGAGCTGACTGATGGAGACAAGAGATGGGCTGTTGACTGACAGGTTTCTCTGCCATTAAAATACTTAAAAATCAAGTTGTTTTAGTACATGTTTTTCTTCCTTTAATTTATTGTCAATGTTAATTACAATTTTATATATGTATTCACTAGTAAATCTCATTTAATTTTATATAAGATGTGACTTTTATTATAATCAGAAGTTTTGTTGTTGGATCAAGAAAGTTTTATTTACAAACCTCATACTGCTATAGTGTTAAATATGTGTCTGATTAGCTCACAGAACCCGATTCTGGTGTTACAGATATTTGAGTGTAATTGAAAGGGGCCTTGCTTCAATTAATTTATTCTAATTGCTTCCTGCTTTAGAGTGATATTTTAAGAGACCAGAATAAATGATTTGTATGTTTGCATTAAGGATTATTATTTGGGGAACAATCTTCATTTTGTTGTTTCTTCATTTTGATATAGCAACTATAATAGTTAATAATTAAGTAATTCAAATAATTGTTAGTTTTATATGTGTATCTTAAGTTCTTTGCTAGCCAGGAGTATTAACAAATCAGAAGATAATTCTATTGTTGCTGAAATGGAAGTGACAGTGTTCTAATCTCAAAATAGAAATAATATATGAATATAGAAAGAAATAATATGACTTTACTGTATGCCTCTATGATACAATTTTGCTGATTCATATCTTCCATCATAAACTCCGTATCATAAAGAATCAGGTGAATTTAACAGAAACTTTAGTTACCTCTGATAAAATGAAATACTTTTCAGATATTGATAAGTTCTACAGCAAAATTTAGTATTTCAACATATTAAATGTGTTTGAGATACAAAAAATCATTTTATAGGCTAGCAAAAAACTAATTTTAATCCATATCTTCAGAAGTTTTCAGATCTGCATATATTCTGCTACTCTATTGCATATTAACCCATATGTTTTTTGTTTTCTCTGTCTCTCTGTCTCTCTCTCTTTCTTTCTACCACTCTAAAAAGTGAAACACTTAAAAACAAACCAGAAACAGTGTATCTTGTTTTTAAAGGAGAGAATGAATTAATAATGCTTCTCTATGCAGCACTTTCTTCTGATGACTGTTGAAATTTATTGAGTAACATTTATGCCAAATATGTTTGCTATAGGTGACAAAGATAATCTGAAGTTTTTAGGTCAAGCTCTCTCGGATCACTTCATCAGATCAAACGAGAATATCACTTACTTATTTGTCATTTTGACTAGAGATTAGAGAGTTTAAAACATTCTTATATGTAGGCAATATGTTGTCAGAACATCATGTGGGGCAAAATGTGAAATTTGAAAGTAAATGAGATACAGGTTATTGAAAGCTATTTCTTCATAATTTTATTAATTATCTATTTTTCTACCCAAAGCATTAATTTTTGAGATAATTGAGAGTAGACACTAATCTTAATTTCCTGATTAAATAAAATCCAAGTTGTGAAAGAATCACAACTTAGTTCATATTCTTTTGAAAATCATGTGAATCGATACTTCTCAACCTGAAGTTAAGTTACAGCTGAAAACCATTTTTTTTTATTGTTCTGAATAGGAAGATCAGAGGTTGTATACAGGAAAAACTGATAAGGAACCTCAGCTTTCATTTTTATGAGCTATTTACACATATTACAGCAAGTATTGGTCATGTATTAGTTAAGTGAGTCATAGTTGTACTATTTGTTATCATGTTTATAACATTAAATTGTCATTTTAATTTAAGGGTAAAAACCTATAGCACCATATCTATCTATCTATCTATCTATCTATCTATCTATCTATCTATCTATCTATCTATCTATCTATCTATCTTTCTATCTATCATCTATTGATGTATCTATTTATTTGAGGTTCAAGATAGGGTTTCTGTGTGTGTCCCCTTGAGTTTCCTGGATCTCACTTTGTAGAGCACAGTGATCCTCCTGTCTCTGCCTCTAGAACACTAGTATTAAAGACATTTACCACCACACTTAGCTTAAACTTCACTTTCCTAAAGGAATGTTTAGGGCATTGGGGAGATGACGACTTGTAAAATATGAGTTTTGCAAGCAAAGAAAATCAGAATCTATATCCCCAGAACCCACATAAAAGTCCAAAAGGCATGGTAACTTGATTATAATCTGAGTTAAGAGATTAAGAATTCCCCAGAGCAAGCTTTCTGGGTAGATGAGCTGAATCAGTGAGCAGTGGCTTCAACCAGAGACCATACCTTAGTACCTAAAGTGACAAGCTATTGAGGGTTACCAAGGATGTCAGTTTCTGGTCTCCATACTTATGTGTATCACACACGTCCTAATGTATAAACATGCATGCATGCACACTATGCATAAACAACAAAAAAATGAAAGTATTAAAATATTAACCCCTAACAGCCTTCAGATTAAATGGGAGTTACAAAACACGCCCTATAGTATTTGCTGAATAAGCAATAACTATAAAATTAATAATATTCCCCAGTCTAGAATACAGAGATACACTTAGTAACAGCTCTAATCCCAAACGATGTTTTTTGTTTGTTTGTTTGTTTGTTTGCTTTTTCTGGTCTTGGTAAGTATATTTTTATACTGCTCTGATACTAACACACACACACACACACACACACACACACACACATATCAATCAGAAATTCCATTAAAAAATAACCAAACCAACCCTGTAAACCCCATCTACTTATGATAAATTAATTTCCTAATGGCAAAAATCAAAATTACTTTTCTGCTTTTTTCTAGGTAATATCTGAATTTATTAATTCCTTAAGAGAATCCAATAATAATATAGCATTATAACTATTATAATCCCTTATTCACATACCAAAATTACTAAGGGTACTGTCATTAATTTGTTTTTTTTTTTCATTAGATATTTTCTTCATTAACATTTCAAATGCTATCCCAAAAGTCCCCTATACCCTATTCTAGCCCTGCTCCCCAAACCATGCCCCGGTACAGGGCCAGGAACCAAACAACGTTTATAAGGTTATTATGTAGAGGGAAGCAGCCATGTCTGAAAGTGAAATCTAATATAAAGGGGCAGACTGACAAATGAGAGAAAGATTTGACAGTATGAGTCAGAAACAGGATATTCCTAACTCTCAAAAGAACAAATAGAACAGACAGAAGACAGACAGACAGACAGACAGACAGACAGACACACATACAAACACACACACACACACACACACACACACACACACACGAGAGAGACAGAGACAGAGATAGAGACAGAGACAGAGACAGAGACAGAGGTTTACCAGGATAGTTTATAGAGACAATTTATACCTAAAGACAGAAAACGCCAGAGAATGAGAAGGAGCTGAAAGATAAAAATAGATTGCCAGAGTTAGTTTAAGTCAGGCCAAGCAATTTAGTTAGAAGCTGAGATAGAAGCTAGTTTGAGTAAGTCAGCGTGAAGGAGTTTTAAGCCAGAACAACTGAGTTAAACAAGCCATCTAGAGTTCCGAGAGAACTAGAATGGTTGAGCTTCTTCAGCAGTAAGTTTAGGAGGCTGATATGTTCTGGGCCTAGTTTAGCAGATGAAGGGTGGAATCTGAAGCCTTCAATTTCTGGAAGATTAGATGGTACAAAAACTAGAAGCTTCCAGGCATAGGCCTAGTGATGGTTAGAAATGCTCTGGGCTCAGTCCAAGCCGTGTATTCATACAGCTTTGGTACAGCTGTGACAGGGTTTTTCCTGTTTAATTAATTTAAATATTAGTGCAGCAGGAGGCTGTGATTGGACAGGGAAAACGGAGGCGGAGCTAAGAGTTGCAAAGACAGGGAAGGGAGAGGGGAGCAGGAGGGAGGACAAACAGGATGATTCAGATTCCACCTTGTATTAAATAGCCACAGGTAGATATAATAACGTATAGGGATAGAATAATTGGGGTAACTTGTCTAATCTAGGTGGGCAGCTTGTACCACTACCAATTGGCCCTGAATTTATTGCATGGGCATCTTGTGTATTGAGAATTTATTGATATATAAATCTGACTGATTAGTTATAAGCTTCTATAGTTTTGTTTTACTGGATTACTGGAGTGTCGCACCACCGACCACAGAGGTTTATGGCGGAGAAGGTAAGGGCAGCACTGAGACAAGTAAACAAGAGCTGGGAAACCCACAGGTTCAGTGGCTACTGGGGTAGCTTAGACTCAAAGGCACAGCTGCCAGGCCAAAGAGTAGCTGGGTGTAGCACAGGAACTTGCCGCTCATTTTAATATTTCCTGCAACATACAGCCTTCATTTCATCTCTTCATCTGAAGAAATAAAAGACATTTACTACTACTTCTACTACTACTACTATTAAAGTTTTTGAGACAGTTTTTTTTTGGTGGTTGTTGTTTGGGTGTGTGTGTGTGTGTGTGTGTGTGTGTGTGTGTGTGTGTGTGGATTTTGTCCATCCTGAAACTTGCTCTGTAGATCAGACTGGCCTCAAACTCAGAAAATTGCCCGACTCTGTCTCCCAAATGCTGGATTTAAAGTCATGTGCCAGGCTGGAGAGAGCATTGATTGCTCTTCCAGCAGCCCTGAGTTCAATTCCCAGCAACCACATGGTGGCTCACAACCATCTGTATTGGAATCCAATGCCCTCTTCTGGTGTGTCTGAAGACAACTACACTGCACTCACATATATGAAATAAATAAATAATTAAAGTCATGTGCCCCACAAACAAATTAATTTTGATAATTAGCCAATAGATTTTTGTTTATACATAATTTCATAAAGTTATTATGTTTCTGTTACACATGTGCATTGTATATGTATATTTTTCTGTCAATCCCACCTTAAAATTTCCCTCCACTACTTAAATTAGACATCATCTATGCATGGAATTTACATGCCCAAGCTACTTAGCATCTTCATTAGCTTGATAAGAATGTCAAAAAAATTGACAGAAGGGGAGATAACTTTAAAATGATAATTAATAAAAGGTCAATGTCATCCTTTCCTCCAGGAAAGTTTCACTTTACAGTAAAAATAGAATTGACAGAAAATGAAAAAATAAGTTTTACCAACTAACAAAGCAGTCTGAATTTACTTCGGTATAAACCTTACTTCCTTAGCTGTCAAATGATCTAAATCATTTTTAAGTGTTTTTATTTTAAGGATCCTTTAATGGAATTAGAATCAATAAATGCATTTCAAAACTCTGTTAAAATATGCAATTTTGTATTATGAGTATTATGATGTAACCAACCAAAGTACACAGCAATACATTATGACATAACCTCAATCGTATGAATGTAAAGAATAAAATACATTTGATGACATCAGATTATATATTTAAATTATAGAATCAAATGATTTTGTAATTTATCCTTCATAAAAATTCAGACTTAAACAAGGAAACTAAGAATTGTCTTTTTATAATCATCTATTTATTTTCAAATGTATTAAAACCTTTTAAGAGTTCTGCAATTACATATATTCTGTTTTTGATACTATGTTTGAGTTCTCTATAGAGAACATGATAATTTTTAAATTGTGTTAATAGTCAATGTAAGAACCAAAGTCAAGAAGCCAACAATAAATGCTTCTATGGACCATGACCTCAGGAAACCTATAGATGGTTACAATATTGACCTCAGTTTTTAATGTACATTTGGGCATTTTACCGTATAGAAATCAAATACAAATACAGACAATGCCCCCTAGAGATGCCAGAGCAGTGACTGCTGTGAAGAGGGAAAAACAGTTGTCCTGATGACCTGATGGTGCTGTCACTCAACACATCTCAGAAACTGGCAGCAAGATATCAAAGAGAAAAAGGTAACTGCCACAAATGGATGTAATTCAAGAAATAAATGTGTGTGTGAGTGTGTGTGTGTTGTGTATGTGTGTGTGTGTATCATGAAATACAAGAGAAATTTTACTGTGACTGGAATCGGTGATTTGTGTTCTTATTATACAATTAAAACTTTTTAAAAATTTAAATCTTATAAATATATTTTGATCAAAATGTCTTCAACACCTCCAGATTATTAACTCTTTACCCATCTAACTTCATGTTCCTTCTCTGTTTCTTTTCTTCTCTTCCTCTTTTGTCCTTCCTTCCTTCCTTCCTTCCTTCCTTCCTTCCTTCCTTCCTTCCTTCCTTCCTTCCTCCCTCCCTCCCTCCCTCTCTCTTCCTTTCTTTCCACCCACCCTCCATTCCTCTTTGTCTCTTTCTTTAAAAGAAATAAAGGTAGGCTGGGCATGGTGGCACACGCCTTTAATCCCAGCACTTGGGAGGCAGAGGCAGGTGAATTTCTGAGTTTGAGGCCAGCCTGGTCTACAGAGTGAGTTCCAGGATATCCAGTCAATACATAGAAACCATGTCTCGAAAAAAACCAATTAAAAAAAAAAAAAGAATCAAAACAGAAAACTAACAAGGCAAAAAAATCCCCAAATAAAACTTAGTGAAAGAAAACAAATAAAATCAAATGAAAAAACACCCATAATACACTGTCTCTTTTGTTTTGGCCAAGTACTTCTGAGCTTATCTTGTTCTAGAGTATGATTGTGATACCCTTAATGTGCATTGGAGTGAAATTTTCTGGTTTTCTTGGAAACTCAGATGTCTTATGAGATGCTTTTCTGGAACCTGTCATGTAAGCAGGTGTTTTGCTGAAGCAGGCATATGAGAGGGCATATGATGTTTAGAAAGAATATAAATATACCCCCCCCCAAGGAGTGACAGGACCCTCGCATAGCTATGCCTTGATGCTTCACTGTTCTTTGCTTATCTTCACTTCTCAGAGAAAAACACATCAAAGAATTTCTCATGGTATTCTGACAGACAATTGCTACTTCCACTGAATCATGCCAAGTTGGTGGAGTCTTGCAGTATTTGCTGGATTGAACCACTGATACTGATGAGTCCTAGTGTATGCCATTGGACTGGACTGCTAATATCCAGATAACAAAGACTGGAATTTCCCAAAGAACTACTTCTAAACAGATCCACAAACCCCTTTTCCAATTCACCTTCTTTCTCCACTACTTCTGGTCAGAGGTCTAGAAGGAAGGTTGAAGTATTTAAGAACCCTAATTAAAGTAGGTTTTGAAAAAAAATCTAAGCCTACAGTACATTTTTAAAACAGATCTTATAATCCAAAGATGATCCTAAGTGAATACTACTTTGCAGTAGAGTTTGAAAATTTGTTAGGATTATCAGTTTGACTTTATTTTATTACTATTTCTTATATTTAATATAATTCTCTTTTTTAGAAGTATGTTCCCAAGAGCCTTTAAGACAAAGATTCATTTCTTCTATTTATAACTTTATAATTGCCTTGCAAATTGATTATCATATTGTAGGGCAACAGCATTATCGATATACATTTAAATGGTCTCAAAAACACTTTATTTCTACAGTCTTTCCTGTAACAATCTCCTAATGAATTTAGCCATTATCCATGCTATAGAGAGAAACACTGATTTAGATATTTTTTTCTGACTAGTCTGAGGCAGCAGGTCTTAAATGATATAATATTTAAATCTTTTCTTATTTTAAATTCAAGGCACATAGCATCATATATTTATAAACCATATGATATTTTTTTCCTTTAACCAAAACAAAGAGAGAATCATGATTCTCTTGGTCCCTACTATGTGATGAATATGCTAGAGATTTTTTCTTTTAATAATTTTTCCTCATAGTTCTAAGTGGATACGATATCTTTTAAGCATCCAAATACTTGCTACAATAGTATATTCCTAACAAAGAAATGAACTATAACATAAACCTAGAAGTAAATTAATTATATCACATTATTATGGGAATGGAAGTAAATCTATATTGAAAATAAAAGTGTATCAATGTCCTTAACATTTAAGTGTCAATACATCTTTTTGCTTTTATGGAGAATGTAGGGCAATGGGCTATTGGCAGATAGCCTGGTTTCCAGTGAAAGGTAGATCTTGAACCCTTGGACCTGTAGTGATAATTCACTTGCATGGGACGGGAGGTGTTTGTTCATGTCTCCTAGACCCTGTGAGTTACCACCCCCATACCACTCACAGGAGAGGAGTGGCTAATTACCACTTAGGAACAGCACCAAGCCCCCCCCCCCATGCAAATAAGGCTTCCCCCAAACTCTCAGTCCAAGCAAAATGAGAGGGGCTTGCTGTCAGACCCTACATCACTGCCAGAAACTATAGAGAGAGAGGGTCATGCAGGGAATTTTGTCTGAGCCCTTTGTTCCAAGAGCTGTAACACTTGGGAAGAGATCTCTTCCTAAGAGCAGCCCTGGGCCCTTTTTGCTGAACTGACTTTTCAGCAACCTGGAAGGCCTGGAGGAGGCATTGTCTCCCTGCCTGCACTCACTTTTCTCCCCACTTTGGCCTTCCCACCTGGCCTGGGTAGAGATTCCATGGAAAACCTCTGGCACACAGGCCCACAGGAGAACATGCCTATAGGGACCCATGTTTTACTTTATGTTGAGTAAAATAAAAGAAAAAAGAGAGATGAGGAACAGTAAAACATCAAACTACAGGAAGCACACGGGTATGAGGAAGGCTTGGAATGCCCTATCTTCCACAGAAAAAGTAGATTCTGTTTCATGGGATAAATAATAACCAACCCTGGTTGTTTTATGGCTAGAGTAATCATTTATAGTTTGGGGTAGCAATGCAAGATTTCTCTTATATTAAATGATCGCAAGCAAGGATACAGTTTGTATTAATTATCTTTAATTGTTTCTTTACAGTTCAGTTGTTACACCCTTCCCTGACTGCCCTCTGACAGTTCCTCATCCCATTCCTCCTCCTTCATCTCCAAGAGGAGGTCCCCACCCCATACCCATCCCTCCACTCCTCATCCCCCACCTGACCCCAACTTAACTCACCCTGCCAGGCCTCCCCACTCCCTGGGGCCTCAAGTATTTCAAGGGTTAGGTCACTGAGGCCAGACCAGGCAGTGATCTGCTGAATATTGGTAGGGAGCCTCAGAACAGTTAGTGTATGCTGGTTGGTTGGTGGCTCAGTATCTGAGAGAGCTCAGAGGTCCAGGTTATTTGAGAATGCTTGTCTTCCTATGGGGTGACCCTTCTCCTCAAATTCTTCCAGTCTTTCCATCATTCAACCACAGGGATCCCCTACCTCAGTCCATTGGTTGTATGTATGTATCTGTGTCTAAAGGACATAGTTTTAATATATTTGGTGACTCACCGAAACACAGACTATAACCTATGTAAGCCTAAAATAAATTACTTGAACACCACTTCTGCAGCAACCCTGTAGGTGGAACAACAATATGAACTAACCAGTACCCCCTGATCTTGTGTCTCTAGCTGCATATGTAGCAGAAGATGGACTAATCGGCCATCACTGGGAAGAGAGGCCCCTTGGTCTTGCAAACTTTATATGACCCAGCACAAGGGAAGGCCTGGGCCAAGTAGTGGGAGTG
>NC_034593.1:64891882-64892922 GCF_900095145.1 Mus pahari
TTCCTCTGGCGAGGAAGGTGCCCAAATTTCTGGAGCCTGAAANANGGTCTGTCCCAGAAGTTAGGTTGCTTCTCTCTGTCCCGAAGCTGTGTAGCTTCTGTGGTCCACACTCTTGCTAGTGCAAACTGGAGTCCAAGTGAACCGGAGCAAAGATGGCTCTCCTTCCAGCTCAGGCCTTGAGACTCCTCCCTGGTGGACACCCCTCCTCGCGCAGGAAAGTTGCTGGGTGACTGGAGCCAGAAATGGGACCCCTCCCAGAAGCTGTGTCACTTCTGCGGGCCGCCCTCTCCCTGGCAGTGCACAGGAGCAAAGATGGCTCTCTTACTGGTTCTGGCCTTGAGACTGCTCCCAGGCAGACACCCCTCCTCGGGCGGGAAAGGTGCTGGATAACTGGAACCAGAAACGGGATCCTTCCCAGAAGCTGTGTAGCTTCTCTGGCTGAGCACCGGAGCAAAGATGGCTCTCCTGCCTGCTCAGGCCTGGAGCAAGTAAATGAATTTTACTCACTAATTACCCATTACATTTCAAATGCTATCCCCAAGGTCCCCTATACCCCCCTGCACCCCTACTGACCCACTCCCACTTCTTGGCCCTGGGTGTTCCTCTGTCCAGCTATAGACACGAGCTCTGGGGGTACTGGTTAGTTCATATTGTTGTTCCACCTATAGGGTTGCAGACCCTGACAGTTCCTTGGGTACTTTCTCTAGCTCCTCTATTGGGGGCATTGTGTTCTATCCAATAGCTGATTGTGAGTATCCACTTCTGTGTTTACCAGGCACTGGCATAGCCTCACAAGAGACACCTATATCAGGGTCCTTTCAGCAAAATTTTGCTGGTGTATGCAATGGTTTCTGCATTTGGTGGATGGTTATGGGATGGACCCCTGCTTAGGGCAGTTTCTGGATGGTCCATCCTTACGTTTCAGCTCCAAACTTTGTCTCTTTAACTCCTTCCATGGGTGTTTAGTTCCCAATTCTAAGAAGGGGCGAAGTGTCCATATTTTGGTCTTTGTTCTTCTTGAGTTTCATGAGTTTAACAAA
>NC_034593.1:64894102-64910093 GCF_900095145.1 Mus pahari
AATTTTTCCCCTGTGCCCATATCTTCGAGGCTTTTCCCTACTTTTTCGTCTATAAATTTTAGTGTCTCTGGTTTTATGTGGAGTTCCTTTATCCACTTAGTCTTGATCTCAGTACAAAGAGTTAAGAATGGAATGATTCTCATTCTTCTACATGACAACTATCAGTTGTGCCAGCACCATTTGTTGAAAATGCTGTCTTTATTCCACTGGATGGTTTTAGCTCCCTTCTCAAAGATCAAGTGACCATAGGTATGTGGGATCATTTCTGGGTCTTTAATTCTATTCCATTGGTCTACCTGTCTGTCGTTATACCAGTACCATGCAGTTTTTATCATAATTGCTCTGTAGTACAGCTTTAGGTCAGGCATGGTGATTCCCCCAGATATTCTTTTATTCTTTTATTATTGAGAAGAGTTTTTGCTATCCCAGGTTTTTTGTTATTCCAGATGAATTTGCAAATAACCCTTTCTAACTCGTTGAAGAATTGAGTTGGAATTTTGATAGGGATTGCATTGCTTTCATGTGCATGGTAGTTTGACCTCCATCCTTTAATTTTTCTCTTGTATCTGTCTTTGCCAGTGATGTGTGCTGTTGTGTTTCTTAGGCATATACTACTGTTAAATTCACTTGTTCCCTATCCTTCAAATGATGAACCAAAACTATTAGCACTGAAGTTTATTATAGAAAATACTTTTTCTTATATTTCTTGATGATTATTTTGCTTGGTTAAATTACAGCTAATTATTTTCTTCTTATACTCTGTTTTATTTTGTATTATGCAGTTCTTATGAACTATCATTTGTTCATTTACTGTTAATAGAAATGCATTCTTTTGTTTTCATTAATTACCTTATGCTTAATTAATCAATCTTTTATTAAGTTATTTGTTTTTAATTTACTTTTGTAAACAGTTGTCCTTTAAGAACTTTCTGTTGCACTGGTTTGTTTCTCGTTAACAATCTTATGGTATGCTTACTTGTCTTAAAATGTTATTTTTCCTTTCAATATTTAATGATAACTTTCATAAATTTAGTAATCATTGATAGCACTTAATTTCTTTCAGGTGTTAAAATGGTTTGATCTTTGCTCTCCTGAATTGTAGGGTTGATTGTAAGAGCCCTGTTGTTATTCTCTGCTTGACTTCGCAGTTAGTTTGGCACTTTCCCATATAATTTTTAGTTCTGTTCATTATATGTCCTCCATGTTCTATTTTTAACTTGTTCCTCATTCTGTTTCTTTTATTTATCTGTGTCTTCATTGATCATGGGCTTAATTTCTGCCCTTATATTTAGGAAAGAAACTGATTAGTTTCTGATTAATTTCTTACCAATCTTCTTGAAGTTTGAATGAAGTTCCATCTCACCTTTTAGTCTATAGCCTTTGAATATTTGGCTCCCAGTTCATGACACAGTCTGAGTAGTATCAGGGGGTATGTCTATGTTGGTGGAAGTATGTAGTTGGAATTTGGGGTTTCAAAAACCTGTCATCATTCATAGTTTGCCCACTCTGCTTTCTGCTTGCACTTTATGATGTGGATTTATAGCTAATACTGCATCATGCCCCCCTACTCCTGGGCTTACCCACTGCGATAGTGGTGAATTCATATCCCATATCCCTCTGGAACTGTATCACCAAAGTGAACCTCCTCATCCTCCTCCTTCCCTTCCTCTTCCTCCTCCTCCTCGTCGTCCTGGTCCTCCTCCTCCTCCTTCTCCTCCTCCTCCTCCTCCTCCTCCTCCTCCTCCTCCTCCTCCTCCTCCTCCTCCTCCTCCTCCTCCTCCTCCTCCTCCTCCTCTTCTTTCTGCTCCTCTTCCTCTTCTGTCTTTGTTTTTCATAAGCTGTCATGGTCTTCTTGTTGTATTACAGCAACAAAAAAATTAGACAATAATACCTTGTAGGAAAGAACTTGTGCAGTTTACTTCTGTCACTGAGAAAATGCAGAGACTATGACACTAGGATAATAACTAAGAATGCAATTTACAATGGTTTGGGGCATAGGCCATTAATAATCAAGTAGCAAGCTATGAAGTGAATTGAAAAGGAGGAAAGTAGGTAAAATGTAAACAAAGTGGAAGATGTATGGATTAGAAATATTATAAATAATAGAAAAAGAATTGCAGAATCAGTAGGTGGAATGGAAACTCTACTAGCCATGTTCATAGCAGCCTTATTTATAATAGCCAGAAGCTGGAAAGAACCCAGATGTCCCTCAACAGAGGAATGGATAAAGAAAATGTGGTACATTTACACAATGGAGTACTACTTAGCTATTAAAAACAATGAATTTATGAAATTCTTAGGCAAATGGATGTATCTAAAGGACATCATCCTGAGTGAGGTAACCCAATCACAAAAGAAGTCACTTGATATGCACTCACTGGTAAGTGGATATTAGCCCCAAAACTTAGAATATCCAAGATACAATTTGAAAAACATAAGAAAATCAAGAAGGAAGAACAACGTGTGGATACTTCATTCCTCCTTAGCATAGGAACAAAATACCAATGGAAGGAGTTACAGAGACACAATTTGGAGCTAAGACAAAAGGATGGACCACCCAGAGACTACCCCATGAGGGGATTCATTCCATAATCAGTCACCAAATGCAGACAATATTGCATATGTCAGCAAAATTTTGCTGAAAGGACCCTGCTATAGCTGTCTCAGGTGAGGCTATTCCAGTGCCTGGCAAATACAGAAGTGGAGGCTCACAATAATCTATTGGATGGAACACAGGGCTCCCAATGGAGGAGCTAGAGAAAGTACCCAAGGAGCTGTCAGGGTCTGCAACCCTATATGTGGAACAACAATATGAAGTAACCAGTAACCCCAGAACTTGTGTCTCTAGCTGCATATGTAGCAGAAGATGGTCAAGTCGGCCATCATTGGGAAGAGAGGCCCCTTAGTCTTGCAAACTTTATATGCCCCAGTACAGGGGAACGCCAGGGCCAAAAAGTGGAAGTGAGTAGGTAGGGGGAGCAGGGCGGGGAGAATATATAGGGGACTTTCAGGATAGCATTTGAAATGTAAATGAAGAAAATATCTAATAAAAAAAATCTTTAAAAATGATAGAAACTAAAAAACAAAAACAAAACAAAACAAAACCCCAAAGAATTCCCCAACTACATGAACAAATATGACAGCAAAAATCTGCATCTTAAATGAAACATATAATAAGACAAGCTAGAAGACTGGTAACTTCAATTTCTTCTTTCCTATTTGGGATTAACGTGGATTCTCCTGTTCCCCTACACTGTTTATTGCAGCGGTAGAGCACTTTGGTCTCAGTAATTTAAAGAAGCTCTGTTGGTAAGGTCTCCTAACTGACAGTGATTTCTCTGTGCAAGCCCACTTTCTGTTTTATATTTCTTCATTTTTCTCCAACCACTGCTTACAACTTGATTTCTCCTGCCTTGAGTATCATTCTTTTGTGTGCAGGATTCTGTGACTAATGCTCTTTGAGTGTGTAGAAGATCTAACACATTTAAGTTTACCTTTATCTACTATATACATCTTTATTTATTTTCTTGACATCTGCATCAGCAAGACTGCACCTGGTTCATTAGATTATCTTTTTATGCTTTTCATGGTCGGAAGTAGTAGGAATAGTTGCTTCCTAGGGCAGGCATAGAAATTCTTCATTTTAGAATCTCCTTTAGATTTCTGCCACTCTCTCCGTAGCCTGTTCTGCTTAAGTATCTGCCCATCATAAGCCCTCTCACCTTCACTTGCATCTCTGCTGGTAGGTCAGTCTCTTTTCAGCTTGATCCTTCTGTTGCATTTATACCTATTGGAAAGGACAATCACCTCACTGCTGGCTACTTCTGCCTTTCCCCGACATAGGGAGTACATGGCATTGCATTGGGGCACTGTTTGACTGCTTTTCCTAGATATTTCCTTGTGGAAATCTCACTTCAGCATTTATCTTTTCTCATTTGCCCTTTTCCTATTACATTTAGAGTTTTTAGTTGTTTCTCTTACTACTCTTTTTACCTGGGGGCACAGGATAAGCTTCTAACCTACCACCTTTCTTATTATTCCTAAATTAAGATTATTTTATATGATTTGTAATTTTATCTTTCCTAATTAATAGCAGATGTATATGTTTTTCATTGTAAGGACTAATTGATAAATGTGTTGATATAATGATTACTAGTAGGATAGTGCCTTTAGTACAGTAGAACTGAAGGGTAATAGTTGTAGGAACTTTTTGTCCTATCTCCCAGTAGGACTGACCTTTTATAGAGATATATAGGGTGCTTGATAGTAGGTACACGCATGTATTAATATTAATAATGTTAACAATATGAACAATAATTTGTATCCCTATATTGTGTTAGTTAGTTTGAAATATCATCCTGCCACAACCTGAAATCACCGTGGAAGCCCATGTCAGTTGAGGAGTTATTGAGTTTGGATTGGCTTATGGACATCTCCATGAAGAATTGCTTTGATTTTTAATTGATGCAGGAAGACACCTACCATTGTACATGTACCAATTCATGGACTGGGCTTACACCCTGTAGAGTTTAGAAATTTGACTGGGAGTTAGAATCAAGTAAGTAAGGATACACACGTTGATTCTTTCTCTGCTCTTGATTGTTGGTTTTATGTCTCTGCCTTCAATTATTTGCAATACAACCCATAATCAGAATTTTAAGGGATATATAGTGTTTTTCTCCCCTAAGTTACCCTTGGTTGGGATATTTTATAGTAGCAATGAAAATGAAAATAGACACTGATATATTTTATTTTAAATTTCATATAAATTTTAATGAAATAAATATCTATACCAGCATTAATGCATTAATCCTAATAAATGAAACTCATTTCTGAGGCAGAATATACATATACATGAATATATATACATATATTCATATATATATATACATATATATTCATACATATATTAATGCATGCTATTTTATATTATAGAAAAGGTGTTCTAGGAATCAAATCCCTCTACCAGACATACTGTGTTAGACAAGACTCCACTGTAAGGCCAACAATTCCTGCTGCAAAATATCCAACTGAGAATCCAGATAATGCTGAGTTTTCAGACACACAACTTGTTGTCTGTATACTATGTGTCAATTCCAATATGGCACAATATACTCTCAAAGGCTTAAAATTGTTTGATAAATATGCAATATCTGTTTTACTCATCATCTTTAGCTTGGTCTTCATGTGGGTTTCCTAACTACTAGAACAGGAGATGTTCATGAATTTGTTGCCTGATTCTGGATCCTAGTCCCCTAACTGGAATGCCATGTCTGATCTAAGTGGAAGATTATATGCCCACTCCTGCAGTGACTTGATGTGCCAGAGTAGCTTGGAACATATAGTGAGGGGCTGTCCCTCTTCCCAAAGAAAAAGATCACGGAGGATGGAGTGGGGGAGGGGTTGTGTTAGGGAAGAAGAGGTGATGTGTTCCAGATGTAGAGTGAATGATTAAATAAAATAATTGGAGAAAAAGAGAAATATTTTTTTATGAACATATGAGACAATTGAGGAGAAACACTTTGAATGTCCAGGGAAAAATCCATTCTATTTATTCAAGTAATTTCTGGTTTTTGTATTACTAATAAATGCTACATTATGCTTTACCCAAAAGTATGATCTGGCACTTCACTATTGCAGTCTTGGAACATTAAGTACCTACAAAATTGGTTGTATTTGCTTCTAGGCTACTAAGATTTTGTGGGCTCTTTCATTTCATTGAGCTTATGGAATTGCTCCTATTCCTGAATCTGTTTGTAATGTAAACAATTTGCTTTATAAGTGGAGGAAATTTTTCACAGCTGGCATGCTGCAATTTCTAACAGCAATGGAAACTAAGTTGATGAATTAATTAGGAGAGGTACGTAGCATATTCAGTCATTTATTTTAGGATGACTAGTTACACAGGTCTCTAGTTTGTTTTGTTGTTGTTGTTGCATGTTGCTTGTTTGTTATATTTTGTTGTTCTTCTGCACCACAGAATGAAGGAATGCCATTTTTTTGTGTGCTAAGAGGAAAAAGAGACAAGTAGAAGCTTTTGAATAAAAGCTTGTGAATGTTAAAAACAAAGTGAGAGGGATAAACTTCATATAGAAAATAGTAATTTTTCTCCAACGGCCTCCCTCAACTTAAAAAAGACATAAGACACATGCTGTTCAACTGCAGAATGTAGGTCTAAGATCTTAACAGTAGGTGGTCTATGGAATCATTTTAGGCTCATAACACGTCAATATTATTTCCATTCAATCATCTTAATTTTCTTTTTTCTTGGGCAGTTTGTACGGAGAGAGAACAGCCAAGGTTCTAGATGAGGAATGTATTTTCTCTATTCTTGAATTCTAATTTCTTAGACACAGAGCTTCCTGTCTGAGGACATTAGGGAAACTTCTTCACATGTGATTTTTTCTAGATAAATAAAAACAATCAAACAAAAGAAGACAATACAAGATGTTCCCTTTATTCCTATTTTTTAAATCTCAGGAAGAAATATAAGCAGATCTACAGTGTGTCAGAACATGTTCCAGGGCACTGCTTGTTTTTTTAAATGTTAATTGATTTCTATATATAAAAAAAAAGAACCTTATCTAAATAGTGTCATAAAAAATTTATACAGTAAATGAAAATAATAAAGTATACTCTGATATAAGAATAGAAACTAATATAATATAAACTATTGAATTCCTAAGAATATATCAAATAAAGTTCTAAATTTAAGAAAGGATTTACATTGCTATTTTTATGAATAATAATAGTAAGATCATACTTGAGTACTAGTGTTCTAGTAGTATGCCCAAAGAAAATGTCACATGATTAGAGTCAGAAATGCAAATTCAGATTTATATTACTTATGCAGATGACATAAGAAATATGTTGAAATCTGTTTTAAGAAGATCAATGTAAAACTAGAAATATTTCAAAGAACTTCCAGAGTATCAGCATCCCTGATGTGAAGCTCTACTAAGGAGGTACAGTAATAAAAACCACATAGTATTTGCATAAAACAGGCATGTTAATCAATTAACTGAAACAAAGACCTACACATAAAACAACATACCCATGCACACTTACTTTTTAGTAAAGAAGCCAGAATTATAAAATGGAAAAAAGAATCTTCAACAGATTACCATCTGGCCTAACTGGATGTCTGCATGTACAAGAATGCAAATAGTGCCTTACCCATCACCCTGCACAAAACTCTAGTCTAAGTGGATTGAAGATCTCAGCATAAAATCAGATACAGTGAATTTGATAAAAGAGAAAGGTGAGAATAGCTTGAATTCATTGGCACAAAAGACAACTTTCTGAACAAAATACTACTAGCTCATGCACTAAGATCAACAATTAATAAATGGGAACTCATGAATCTGAAAGGCTTGTGTATATCAAAGGACACCATCAAAAGAAAATGCAGCAGCTCACAGAATACGAAAAGATCACCAACACTACATCTGAAACATGTATAAATTTCAAAATAAATAAAGAACTCAAGAAACTAGACATCAGCAAACCAAATAATCCAATTAAAAAGTGGATACAGATTTAAACCAAATTCTCATAAAGATTCTCTAATGGCTGAGAAGCACTTAAAGAAACGTTGAACATCCTTTGTCATTATAGAAATCCAAATCAAATGACATCATCAACCCCATCTTATACCTGTCAGAATGTCTAAGATCAAAAGCACAAGTGACAGCACATACAAGTAAGGATGTAAAGCTAGGAGAACACTCCCTTATTGCTGGTTGGAGTGCAAACTTGTGCAGTCAATTTGCAAATCAACGTGGTGATTCCTTTGATGATTAGAACTTGATCTACCTAAGGTTTAGCTATACTACTCCTTCGCATAGACCTAAAGGAGTCTTCATCTTACCATAAGGACATTTGTATAGTTGACTATGTTCATAGCAGCTTTCTTCATACTGCTCAGAAACTGGAAATAGCCTAGATGTCCCTCAAGTAAAAAAATGGATAAAGAAAATGTGGTATCTTTACACAATGGAGTATTACTCAGCTGTAACAAACAAACAAACAAACAAAAAACAAAATAAAATTGACATCACTAAATTTTCAGGAAATGGATGGAACTAGAAAAACATCATCCTGAGTGAGATGGATTAGATTCCAAAAGGCAAACATAGTATGTACACACTGGTAAGTGGATGTTAGCTGTAAAGTAAAGGATAATCATCCTACAACTCACAGATGCATAGAGGTTAAGAAAGAGAGGTCAAATGGGGACACATGGGTCTCCTTGGGAAAGGGATATAGAATAGATATTATGGGTGGACTAGGGGCAGGTGGGAACTGAAACTGGAGGGACTCATCATGCAGTGGTGGTGGAAAAATAGAGAGAGAGTGTGTTCTGGGAGAAACAACTTGAAGTGGAATCATTTGATGGTAGGTGAAAGAAACCCGGTGTATTGGAAACACTCGGGAATCCACTAAGGTGACCCTAGGTAAGCCTCCCAGTAATTGGGGATAAGGAGCCTGATCTGGCCATTTCCTTTAACCAGGTAAGACGTCCACTGAAGGGATTGAAACACCAACCCAGCCACAAAACCTTCCACCCACAATTTGTCCTGTCTGCAAGATGAACTGAGGTAAAGGTGACATAGAAATTGCAGGAGTGGCCAATAAATGAGTGGTACCAGTTGAGACTTGTGCCACAAGAGGCAGTCCACCCCGCACACTACCTGGAGGGCCAGGAACCAAAGGCTGGATAGCCTAGAGTCCTAGGATAGAACTACACACATCTGGAAAAGAAATAAATGAAATTATTTCTAATAATATTCTGCTATACTCATAGAAAGGATCCTAGCATAATGGTTATCAGAGAGGCTTCATCCTGCACGTGACGGAAGCAGATGCAGATACCCAAAGCCAAACATTAAGTGGAACTTGAGGAATTTGGCTGAAAGGGGAAAGAAAGAAAATTGCACTAACTAGAAGGATCAACGACAACACAACAGAAATCACTGGATCAACTAACAAGGGTTCCTTGGAGCTCACAGAAATTGAACCAATAGTCAGACTTCCTGTATGGTTCTCACCTAGGCCTTCGCACATGTTATGGTTGTGTAGCTTGGTGCTCTTGCTGGATTCTGAACAGGGGGAGTAGATGCTATTTCTGCCTCTTCTGGTGCTTTTGAAACTGCTTTCCTTCCACTGGGTTGCCTCTTTAAGTCTAATATGAGGGTATGTATTCTAGTCTTATATCAACTTGATATGGAATGTTTAATTGATATCCCTGAGAAGTCAGCCCCTTCTGAAGGGAAATGGAGGAATAGTGGATTGAGGAAAGAGGGGAGGAAAGAAGTGATTGGTAGAGAAGAGGAAGGGGAAACTAAGTATAAGATGTAATATAAGATAAAGAAAATCTTTAAAAGATAATTTTATTTGTATTTCTAAATAGTTGAGACAAAACTGTAAAGGAAAAGAATACTCTGTTAAGGAGATTATTATGTTTAAATATTTTATGTAATGTAAACATTGTATATAGTAATAAGCCAAGAAATGCGCTCCCTCTTTCTACCTTTTATTTGAGTTTAAGTCATCTTAATGAATTTGTAGCTTGCTGATTGGCTAGGCTGGGTGACCAGCTCCCAAACTCTGTCTTTATCCCCAGGATAGAGTTTCATGTGTGAAGGTATACCAAGCTTTGTATGTTTTTGATGAAAATATAACCTAAAGTCCCAGGTTTGTGGGTGTTTTACTGATCAAGTCATCTCCACACCTCCCTACTTTCTGAACAGAAAATTTACACTGAACACTGAACACTGGCACAAATGTGAATGCATATATGTGTGTGTGTGTGTGTGTGTGTGTGTGTGTGTGTGTGTGTGTGTGTGTGTGTGTGTGTAGGTACACCAGTAATCTCACCACCAAGAAGGCTGAAACAAAAGTATTATGAATTCTGTGCCAGAGAAGCTACAAAGCAAGATCTTATTTCAAACACCAAGCCAAAGTTGTGTTATAGATAATTGTTTCTGATTCTGCAGTAGTAAGTTCTTTAATTTTTCTCCTACTTCAGTGTAATATAATTTAAGGAAACATAACTGAAGAACGCTTTTATGACTTTGGATGTTTTTCCTGGCATATTTTATTCAAGTACACAAAGCCTGGTATGCTCTCAAACTTTTGATTAAGTTCTATAGTAATAATCTAAGGCTCATCATTGACATTTTTGGCATATGGCTATGTCTGTTGTGGATTGTCCATGGAACTGATAGAAATGTTTCTTCAAAAGCATGTAATTTGGACTTCTTGTAGCCAAAATAAGAATGAAAACATGGCATGATCTTTATATTAAAAAGAAATCATTTGCTTAAGAATTTATTGCTATAAATTAAGGTGAAGCATAAAGTCACCAAATGCTGAATAAATTAAAGAAAATAAATTACAAGCAAAAAGCTTGAGCCTATAACATCATTCCTAAGAAAATCATGTGTGATCAATTTAGGAAGATATATAATTGTAAGACGTATTAAGAAGGGGAGAAGAGAAAAATGTCTAACAACAGGACAGTGATAGTCCTGGCTTTGCGCTAATAGTGATACGCATATTGGAGAATATACTGCTTATGCTGCTTCAGATAGAATAGATTAAATCAAGCAGGAAGATACAAAAATTTAATGTGGTGCAGTGGACTCCAGAATGCTGGAATAAACTATTGAGCAGGAAACAATAGCATTACTTTTGGAAAATTAAGCAAGTACTAAAACGAATAATCTTGAGATACAGGTTCCTGGAGAGCCACCAGCTCTTGTGTTTTGAAAACATAATAGATGGATTGCTAGCACGAGTAAATGACAGGTCCATAGCCTGTACTGACACTAAAAAATGAAAATAACATTTTAATTTTTTCTTTTTCCCTTGACTTGTTTGCTTATAAAAGACACTAGAATGCTGTTTTGAGGTTACCAGGTCCTTGCTGTATGCCAGGAACCATGGGAAATTACTCCCCTTTGGTATTTGACTCATTAGCATGTATAAAATGTGCTATGTTATCCAGTTATATTGAAAAAAATACTTTCAGATTCTTTAAAATTGCTTATCTGAACTAATACTTGAGAGTCTGGTAGAAATTAATAGTAACAATGACCATAATGTCCCCATGGAGCCTTGTTATGTATGATTGAGAAAGAGGAAGTAGATTCCTTGAGAGAACACTGGTGTTTTTAATCTTAAAATAAAATATAACATACTAGAAGATTAAGGAAATATGTAAAACCATGGAAATTTAAAGCTACAAAATTCATATGTTTCAGACCTTCAACATCAGAAAGCTAAGAATCAAAATCAAGAATGACAAAATGAAGGAACAGAGAAATCACAGCAAATAAATCATTGCTTTGATCATCTAGCTCTGTGTGGTAAACATCACATGTCATAAGCTATATCCTTCACTCCATGCAAGAGATGTTTGGCAGAGCAGATTATCAAAAGAAGAGTACTGAAGAACTGAAACACTTGTCAACAACTTCCTTATGACTTTCAAAAGAAATAAATGTTTGTCATTGTATGTAGGCAAATTTTTATTTCGGAGTCAGAATATTACTTACCATTTTCACATTCTAAGTTAGAAAGTTAATAAGTGACTTAATGTCAGTATGTTAGAAATATCAATGCTTTCTAAAAGAACATTGCTGCAGTGAAATTGGCAAATAGAAGTAGAAAATGTTGAAAGTTGAGAACTTGATTTATGTATGTTGTGTGAAGTGCATACCATAGTCAAGCTAATTGACTTGTCACCAAGCCACAGTTGTAATTTCTTGTGTTTGTGGTGAGAACACTGAAGAAATGTTAGCAGGTTTTATGCATACAATAAAGTATGATCCACTGTAGTCAGCATGACATCCATTACATCTCTGGATTGTGTTCTTTGTATAAGTAAATCTTTATTCACTTAAAAAAAACAAAAACAAAAACAAAAACTAGTTGGCTTGTGTCTAATGTACATTGAGGAGGACAGGTAAGTGAGTTACTTCCGCTATTTCATTTTTTACACAAATTCATAATTAACTGATTAAAAATAGGTTTTTCTCATATAATATATAATGATTATGGTTTTTACCCCCTCTATACAACTTTTACTTAAACCTCATTTCCCCCTTCCATCTAGATCTACCACTTTACTAATTCTTATGAACAAACCAATAGGCTTCTAAGTACTGTTAATAAAATAAAACCAACACACTGGAATAGAGACAAACAAACAAAATGGAAAAGAGCCTTACTTATTCACATACTTAGTAATACCATAAAAATATTAAAGCAATAGTCATAATATGTACACAAGGGGCATGTAGAGTTAAATAAGAGAGATATTGAAAACATTAAAAACTGACAATGTGAAACAAGAAATCATCAAAGATGGTGTTGAGTTCATTTTATATTCACCATCTACTGCTGGGCATGCAGCCTACCCATTGTGCTTGCAGACAGGACTCCAGGATGGCTGTTCTCTGAGAGGCTCTACCAGCAGCTGACTGAGAGAGATGCAGATACTTACAGCCAACTGCTGGACTGAGTTGGGGGAACTCTTATGGAAGAGTTAGGGGAAAGATTGAAGAAACTGAAGGGAATTTCAACCCCATATGAAGAACTAGAGTATCAACTAACCCAGACCCCTCAGAGATCCCAGAGATGAGGCCACCAACCAAAGAGTTGGTCTGTGGCCCTCTGCACATATGTAGCAGAGGACTGCCTTGTCTGGCTTCAGAGTGACAAGATGTGCCCAGTCCTGTAGGAGCTTGTTGCCCCAGGGATGGGGATGCTGATGAGGGTGAGGTAGGAATGGTTAGGTGAATAGGGGAACACCCTTCCTTAAGCAAACATGGGGGGATTGGGTGAAGAACTCGGGAAGGGGATACCAGGAAGGCACAACATTTGGAATATAAATAAATAAAATAATTTTAAAAAGAGTAGTTTGCACAGGAAGACAGTCTAGAAAAATCTAAGTTTTCATTTGCCAGTGAATATCAAATGGAGATAGTTTTGGGGTTAGGAATGGAGACTTGGGTGCACTTGTCCTTTCAGCTGGAGGATCGCATATGGTAAAGACACATGCATATAACCTCAGTCTCTATTTCATATGTCCTGTGATTATATTAACTAGAAGGCCTTGTTTCCTTGGTATCCTCCATGGCCCCTTACTCTTAAACTTTTTCTCACTCCACTTTGACAGGGTCCGCTGATCCCTGAGGGGAAGAATTTGATGGAGAAATATTGTTTTAGGCTCAGTGTTACAAGGTCTCTCACTCTCCGCATATTGTTTGACTGTGGATCTCTGTATCTGTTCTCATCTGATGTAAAAGAAGGCTTTTCTGATGATGGCTGAGCAAGGCACTGATCTATGAAGATAGCAGAGCATCACTAGAAGTCTTTTTATTGCTATATTTATTTAGTATATCTATAGTACTTGGGTTTACCATAGATCCCTGAACTATGTAGTCTTAGGGCCTCAGTTTCCCATGACACAGCAGTTATGGGTTCCATCTCATGGAGTGGGCTGTAAGTCAAATCAGATGTTGGTTTGTTTATCCCACGAGCTTTGTGCCATCATTGTACTAGTATATCTTACAGATGGGACATGAATATCATTATAAAGTGAATAGCTTGTAGCTGGGTTTGTGTTTACCCTTCTCCTTTGGTAACAAATAGAGTATCTTCCTGTAACCTGAACACTTGTCAATAGAGGTAAAGGCTCTATAGTTACCAGCTCAGTTTCTCCATGTTTAATGAGTTTTGGAGAGGTTGCCAGTAACAATAAGGCTTCACCATCAGTTTGTGGTTAAATACCTTTGACAACAGCCTGGGTTGCTTGGAGATTCCCAGAGAACCAATTTGAGCAATAATTCAATTAGGTCTAAACTACTCCTGGTATTAGATGAGTTATTTGGTGACAAGAGAGTCCAGTTTGGGCTCTTCCCCCGTCCCATTATTTGCAAATTTCATTTAGGTCACATTTATGTATGCATATATTTTGGGAAGCTTCTACTATGTTAGGTTTCCATACTACTCCCCAAATGCTCCTCAATTGTAGTTGTCTCTTCCAAACTCCCTCCTTCTCTTCCCTCCTACTGCCCACATGATCCTCCCTTTCTAGTGGCAAGTCCCTTGTCCTTTTATAAAGATTCTATTGCCCTTTCATGGGATGATCAGCCTGTGCCCATCCAGTTCCTTATTCTATACCTTTCCTCTGTGGTTCTAGAGATTGTATCCTACTTATCATTGACATTACAGATAATATCCATATATAGGTGAATACATAAAATATTTGTCTTTTTATGTCTGGGTTGCCTCATCAGGGTGATTTTTTCCCTAGTTTTAGCATCCACTAAATATTTAATTTCACGAATTTACTTTTCAATGGCTAAGTAATACTCTATTCTATAAATGTACATTTTTTTTTATTCAGTCATCTGTTGGAGGACATGCAAGTTTCTTTTAAATGTCTGGCTGTTATTGTTTCTGTGATAGGAGAAAGCATTCTCTGTGTGTATATCAATAAGTAATGAAGCTAGATCTTGAGTTAGATTAATTTCCATCTTCCTTAGAAACTACCACACAGTTTGTATGTAAGTTTTCAAGCCCACTAGAATGGATGAATGCTCCTTCTACTTGATGTCCTTGTCTACATAAATCATCATTTATTTTATTGATCTAAGACATTTTGATGGGCTTGCCAAGTAGCTTTTCTTTACATTTCCATAATAACATTTCTTTACATTCTTTTCAGGCATTAGAATTTCATCTTTTGAGAATTATCTGTTTAGATCTATACCACATATTTTATGTAGGGTTGTTTTCTTAATATATGAGTTTTTGAGTCTGTTGTATATTTTGGATATGAGCCCTCTGTTGGGTGTATTGGTAAAAATTCTTTCCCATTCTGTATCCTGCCAAATTATTCAAATTATGATGACCTTTGTTGTTCAGAAGCTTTTCAGTTTCTCGAGTCTTCAATTGTTAAATATTATATTATCTGTGCTAACAGTGTTCTATTTAGAAAGTTGTTTCCTGTGCCAATGAAATACCTCAAGGCAATACTTCACTTGCTTTGCCATTAGATTCAGTACATCATGCTTATTGTTGGGTTCTTATATCCACTTGGAGCTGAATTTTGTGAAGGGAGGTATTGTACTGTATATCCATTTCCTTTGATTATCCAAAGTCCTTAACTTCTTCCTTAATTTCTTTTTGACTCATTTTTCACTTAGTAGTAAATTGGTCACTTTCAATGTGCTTATAAGCTTTCTCTTGTTTCTGTTGCATTGCTTTGCAACTTTAGTTGGTGTTGGTGAGATAAATAAGATGGAAGGTTTTAAGTCAAATTTTCTTTATGTCCAGAATTTGTGTGTGCTCAAGTATCCTGTCATTTTAGGAAAAGTCCCATGAGGTGCTGAGAAAAAAGGTTTATTTCTGTATGTGTGTTTCCTTAAAATGTTCTGTAAATATCTGCTAAGTGCATTGGTTTATGAATTCAGTTAGCTTTTGTATTTATTTCTTTAGTTTTTGTCTGCATGACTTTTCTGTTGGCAAGAGTACAGTATTGAAGCCTCTAGTATCTGCAAGCTGGGTAAATATGTGACTTGCAATAGTGTTTCTTTTATTAACTTGGATGTTCTTCCCTTTGGTGCCTAGATACACTGCAATATACTATTGATGGAACTCTATTTTGTCAGATATTCAAATTGCAATACCAGCTTGCTTTTTAGGTCTATTTGTTTGGAAATATGTATTCTGTCCTTTTACCCAGAGGGGAAGAGGTTATTTTCATCCTAGATGTCAAACTGTGTTTCTTGATGCATCAGAAGAATGGTTTCTGTTTTTGCATTAATTATGTTAATCTGTGTAGTTATTTTAGTCTTTGTCTTTTTTATTGAAAAATTGAAACCATGATAATTTGTTGTTGGTGTGGTATGCTGTATGTGTGTGTGTGTGTGTGTGTGTGTGTGTGTGTGTGTGTGTGGAGAGAGAGAGAGAGAGA
>NC_034593.1:64910098-64926223 GCF_900095145.1 Mus pahari
AGAGAGAGAGAGAGAGAGAGAGAGAGAGAGAGAGGAGGGGATTTATTATATCACAAAGATCATGAATCAAGTTGCTTCTCAGTCCATAATGATAGAATTCTCAGCATTCCCAGTATGGCAAAGCAAGCCTGGAGGTCTCTTGGAGAGCTGCTATTCTTCATACAGTTGAAACTGAAAAAATTTTGCTCTGATGCAACTATGATAACCATAAGACCAATGGACTTCCAGAAGGATGAAGGTAAACAGGAAAGAAAAAAAAAAGAAAAGAAAAACAAAAAAACAAAACAAAACAACATCAAAAAAAAAAAAAAAAAAGACAAAGCTTTGTTTCTTACATGGCCTTTTATAGGCCTTTTATAGGTTATCAACAGAAGTCATGCCCTATATTTAGGATTGCTCTTCCCAAACCAAAGTATCTGATCAATGAAGCCCCTTACAGGAGTGAGCCTTTGATTGTCTCCTGGTTGGGTTGACAGTTAAGATTAATAATCATCCACTGTAGCTTCATTTATCTCCAGGACTTCCTTGGAAACTGATACCAGGCTTTTCCAATCAAACCCATTGAGCTTCTACAAATGGAAATTACCATCGGCTAATTAAGTCTACCAGTGATGGAACAGACAGCATGCTGTGTCTTATGCAAGGGACTGCATCCCTGACAGGGAAGTCCTTATCATATCCAAAAAGAGTTGTCAGGATATAAAACTCAGAATAGTACCACTTATTTGTTAAATCCTCAAGGATTCAAAGTTCTCCATTCTTTTTATTTTTCAGAATAACTCTAACAATTACTTATAGTTCTATGGATCTTCTGCAAATTTCAATTTATTTTTAAATAGTATATAAAGCTTAAAACTAGGTATTTAATAGGATTCCATATGACGTTTTGACACAAGTATATGTTGTGATTCAGATTAAGCACATTGATCTCTTTATAGTATTAATCATTTCTTTATTGATTATATTCTTAGTGCCTGTGCTACCAGTGTTCAGGAGATTTTTTTTTTGTGCCACTGAATTTAGGATGATTCATTATTTTCTCTTCTATCAGGCTCACTGTATCTGGTTTTATGTTGAGGTCTTTGGTTCTTTTGGCATTGAGTTTTCCTCAGGGTGATTTGTATGGATTTGTCTTCAGGGAGCCATCTTTTTTTCCGTGGAACCATCACATTTGACCATCACCATTTGTTAACATTTCACCTTTTATCACAGTGTGTACTTCTGGATTCTTTGTTAAAATCAGTTGTACAGATGCGCTTGGACTACTTTCAGGTCTGTAATTTAGTTCCATTGATCAACATGTTGAATTTTGTGCTAATAGCATGATGTTTTTACTACTATAGCTCTGCCACACAATGTAATATTGGAAATGATGATACCTCCATCAGCCTTTTTATTCTTTAGGATTATTCTAGATATCCTGGGCTTTTGTACCCCAATGTGTAATCACATGACCCAGAAATTCTTCCTAATAATTTTCATTGATCTCTCCTCCATTTTTCCATTCTCAAATAATAGCCGTTTTTCCCCATATAAGGATCAACCTTTGTGATTCCAACTAAATGGGCTGTAGTACTACTTGCCTGGCCTATCTCTCTCAGTGATCTTTCTTGGCCTATTTCTGGAGTCTGAAGAATCCAAATCAAGGGCACCAGAGAACCGAATGTCCGACTGAACTCTACTGTCTGTCCATACAATGGAAGATTGAAGGGATGATCACACTCTGTAAGGTCTCTTTAATAACAATAATAATGTTGGGTAACTGTAGATCCCTCACAGTTGAAACACATCCTAAAGGAATCATTTTCTAATACTGTCAGTTTCAGGGATAAATTTCAACATATAAGAATTCTAAATCATACCATCCCCTTCTGTAATGTATGTTTGCAAATATTTTTTTTCTCATTTCAAATTTTGTCATTTTGTTATGTGGTGGTATATTTCTTTTGATATACAAAAGCTTTATAGTTTGAAAAATATCAGAATACTAATGCTTTGCAGTCAAATGGTCTTTAGTCAGCTGAGCCATAATTTATCTAAGTAATTATTGGATTGTACATAGGTATACTTACATTATTCTGCAAGATTTTGTAAGCTTTAACATATGAGTGATTTCAAGTGACTTAAAGAATTGTTTTAATTACACATGATTCTTCTGTGATGATTTTTACAATTTTTAATAGCCATGTGAAAGTGTATATATAATCTTGGACTGAAGCTGCTATCCAGCTCATTCTAGACATTTTACTTATTGTACAACTTGCACAAAAGAGTTTAACTAAAATGATAATATAAGATATAAGCTTGGTTCCAGGTTAAACTCATATTAACTCACTTATTGTTTACTAAGTCCTTTACTTACGAACTTTTCTTTTTTTTTTTTTTTTTTTTTTTTTTTTTTTTTTTTTTTAAATAAACCTCTTTGTTGGACCCATGCATATGGAAGTCAATAACCAGAGCGCCATGTAGTCTAGCATCTCCCTAATTCTTCCACTGTTTATTTTGTTAATAATGCAGACTACTCCATATCAAGAATCAAGAATATGTTTGACTGAAAAAAATGTCAGAAGAAACTATTTTCTATTATTTGTTTCTAAAGAATGTAACAATGGATACTTATTTGTGTACATATATATGGGTATATGTAAAATACAAATACAACAATGTATTGAAGCAAACAGCACAAGTCAATGGTAAAGCTAGTATATGGCTCTGAGTTCAATTTCTAATATTAATAATTAAGACACAAATAAACAAATGAGGGAAATCTACTTCTATCACATTTACACAAAGGAACTCTTTGGGCAATGAAATTACATTCTATTTTGAAGGCAGGCCAATGCACTTGTGCATGTTTTTCACTGATTTTTGCTTCTCTTAGCTACACAGCCACTTTAAGCTGAATAATGAACACCCTGTTGTCCTTTGTAATACAGACTTTGAATTGTAGCCATGGAAATCATCTTAAAAGGTCATCCTGTCCTTTGCGTGACCTCCAAGGCTTATATATTTGAAATTCTATTTTTAAGATTCCCACATTTGCAATGTTCTAAAGTCTTTTGGGAACCCATTTAATGTTGAAGAACCATTTCTGTTTCAAAGGCTTCTTTCCGCTTTTCTTGGTTTTGCCACTAAAATTAATTTTCTCTATTATAGCTTAAACAAAACTTGAAAAACAGTCATCTCTGTAATCTGCGGAATAATTCTTATTCGAAAGAATGATAATAGTGTGCGTGTGTGTGTGTGTGTGTGTGTGTGTGTGTGTGTGTGTTTAAACCAGATTTTCTCTGGTCTAAGAAATGAAAACCATTTTAACCCTTTACAGAATTCTAACCTTGAAGACATCATTGATTTATTTTACATTGTCTTAAGCTCATTTCCTCTATCTTAAGTTCTGGGATAAGGGACTAGACACAATATGATCGCAGCAGTGTGAATAAAATAGGAGGATTACCTTGCTGTTCTTATTTACTCTGTTCCTATTTATGTGTCCTATAGAGCTCTGAGAGGTGCAGATAAGATGAAAATGAATGTTCTGATGTTCATGGTCTCGGATAATTTCATAATACTTTTCATGATGATATGGATGCTATTCCCAGAACCTGGCTAGTTTATATTATAGGTAATTATTTTCTGCCTATCTACAGCATTCTAAATTTCAATTAGATGAGCAATTCTTCAATTCTACTGGTAAAGCTCTTATTGCAAAAAGCAAGTTGCTTGAATAGAGCAAATTACCTTTGCCTCTTAGCAGAAGGAAAAAGGGACATCTATGCTCAGCCTACAGGCGCCAGCATTTTACAGGTATAAAAGACAGTAATACAGATTCCGTTTCCCCAAGATGATAGGCAAGTTCCTGTATGTCTATATATGTGTGAAGTGTGTGTGTGTGTGTGTGTGTGTGTGTGTTGTTCTTTTCATTATTTTTTATTTAATTATCCTTAAAACTTTTCCATAAATTCTACCTGAGTTTACATTCGGTATTCTCTTAAAATTTAAGTACAAGTGTTCAAAGTAGGACACACAATTGACAAATCTTCAAGTTATATCTATTTTATTGATTTAACTAAAACTGTTTCAATTTCAAAACTTTGTGCTGTTGTCATCTACAGTACAAAAATCCATAGGGGAAAATGTATACAATTCACTTACATACAAATGTGCACATAATACCCATTTTCTATAAGAAAATTGCACAAATAGGCATACTAAGTACTTGTATTTCAATAAACACAGTTTTCTGCCATAAATCTCTAAAATATGTTGGAATAATCTAGCTTTTTCTTTTTATCTCCTTTTTAAATTCATTACACTTGCTGTTGTTCTGCCTTCAGTGTAATTGTACTTTTTTGAGAATTTGGTTGGAGGTCCTAGCAGGAGAGTACAGCTGCTTATGACTAAAGACTGGTCTTTCTCTATTCCTAGAAGGTGATTCTCTTTGACCGAACAGAGCACTGGAACAATGATCATGGAAGAGGAAATGCACTTAACCAGCCAGATCAGCTGAATTAACCCTTGCAACCAGTAGTCAGACAGATGTCTCATCCTGGTTTGCCTCACATATTTTCTACTATTTGGATTCTAATTATTAGTTTCTTTAGACTCTCTTCTCCCTTCCATCATCACCTAGATGGTCCAGGACTTCACTTTAACCATTTTTTGTTGTTTCTGCATGTTGAGAATCTGGGGAAGGATATTTAAAAAGATGAAAACTATATATTGGACAGTTTTTGGTGTGCATAAGGGCAAATTCACCATTCCTTTCTCCACTTCTGAGCCAACTGAATTATTTCTCCTCTGTAGCTTTTTAAAGAAATAATTTAAAGATGTTTAACAAAGATACGGAATACGAAAGTTCAGTCATAGGACCATCAATGTTACTTTGCCATTGGTGCAATATTTAGGAGTCTGCTTTATGAAGATCTCTATAATAATGTCTTTACAATGAAATACACAGCTGATAAAAATTACACTTAATCAAATGACTAAGCATCCCCATTTTTAATTTCTATGCCTTATTCTTCCTCCAGTAAAGAAGTAAATAATTTCCAGTTTATATCACTTTTTGTTCTTAAATTTTCCTTGAAATGGAGGAAAGACTGTGAAGTCACACTTCTTTTAAAATGACAGCTGTAGAATTAATGCATTTGTGAAGCTTCTCAAAGTTTCCATTTACAAAATGTTGTTTGTTTTTTTTTTTCATGTCTCAGAGGAAGTTTAAATGACCTAAAATATAACTTTTGGTACTATGATCTCTCCTTTGTTCTAGGAAATGAGTTTTTATATACCATGAAATAGTAAAAACTTTACTAATTTACTCATTCATTCATTCTCACGAAGGACTACTAAATGCTATGAATTATTTTGTTGTGTGTCCTGGGGTTAAAAACAAAGAAAGGTTTCATTTTCTTATTGTTTGATTTTTAGTTATTTTTCACTCCCTTTTAGCAAAGAGAATTGGTGAATAATTGGACAAATGTTTACTTTAGTTTGTAGTAGAAATCAAAAGAAATTAACATCATAAAACTTTATTCCAGACACAGTTCATGTTAGGGCTAATACCTACATAAATCCTGAGGGTAAGATATGTCAAATGGGAAGTTAGTGAGGAGAGGACAAGGTTTAAGAATCTGGGGAAAGCTGCTCCTGAGCTCCACCTTCCTGAGAGGAGGGTGATTTCACAAGGTATTTGGTTGCTTGAGGATCTTAATTACCTGGGAGAAGATAACATCTGGAATCTTAGGAAGAAAAGATGGGGGAAAGTTCCCAAGAATATTACGAATGAAATTATTTTTTAAAAAGGTAATTTTTCTTATGTATTTGGATGTTTTGCCAGCCATTTGGATGTTTTGTGTACCATGTGAGTGTAATTTCTGATGAGCGCAGTGGAAGATGTTTGATCCTCAAGAACTGGAGCTTCAGATGGTTGTGAGCCACCATATGGGGACTGCGAAGGGAACCCTGAGTACCTGAAAGAGTAACCTGTGTTTTTATTCAGTGAGCTCCAGCTCTGTGACTGAGGTCATTAATGCTTCTGTAAAATTTCAAGCAATAACATTTAAAATTAATTTTATTTTATTTGACTATTTTAATTGTTCAATAAAGTCCAGTAGGAAATTCAAATGAACTAACATATTTTGGAGATCACCTTTCCATATTAAGGTGCACCGATTAATATGGAAAAAGCACCTTTACATGTAATACGCATATCGATTAAGCACCTTTACATGTAATACGCATATCGATTAAGCACCTTTACATGCAATATGCATATCACAGAATCCTTAACACAGAACATCCATAATGCCTCTTCTCACCCTACCTTTTCTTTTTCAGGATTCTATTTATCCATAGTCAATGATCATCTAAAAATTTACTAATAAAAACTAAATAATTTGAGCAAAGAAAAGGAATATGTCATTTATGCATGAATTTTATTATAGTATTTAATTATAATTATCATTTATTATTTATTGTTGATATCTCTAAACTGATACTATATCAACAATAATTTTAATACATACATAACAATTTTAAATATTTATGGGATAATATTTAATGGTTCTGCACATGTGCATATTATTGAGTCAGGTTTCTATCACTGCCACAAGTTACCTGAGAAAGTAATAACAAATGAAAAGATTTGTTCAGCTCAAAATTTCAGAGGTTTCAGTCAATGATCAACTGACTTGACTTCTGAGGTCTTCCTATAAAGTAAGGAGAGACATGGAGCAAAGCTATCTACCCAATAGCAACTCATCATCAAAGAGAGAAAGAAGTGGGTACGGTCCTGTGGTAGTTTGAATTGGTCTGGCACCCATAAACTCCTATGTTTAAATGTTTGGCCCATAGAGAGTAGCACCACTCAGAGATGTGGTCTTTTTGGAGTAGGTTGACCTTGTTGGAGAAAGCGTGTCACTGTGGGGGTGGGCTTTGAGATCTGCTCTGCTCAAGCTTTGCCAAGAATAGGACAGTTCTTTTGTTGCCTTCAGATCACCATGATAGTCATGGACTTGTCCTTTGAAACTCTAAATAACGCCCCAGCTGAATACTTTCTTTTATAAGTTTCCATGGTTAAAACATTAATGATCAAACATATTTTTCTATTAGTCACTGTTGTGTCACCTTAGAGAATTTCTACTTTTTTTTTCTATACAAAATATTTGGGTTGATTCCAAAAATTTTTTTTTTTTTGGTTTTTTGAGACAGGGTTTCTCTGTTAGCCCTGGCTGTCCTGGAACTCACTTTGTAGACCAGGCTGGCCTCAAACTCAGAAATCCGCCTGCCTCTGCCTCCCGAGTGCTGGGATTAAAGGCGTGCGCCACCACGCCCGGCCAAAATAAATTTATACACTTATTTTTTCTCTCTATTTCAATGTAATCATTGGGAGTATTCACCCATCTTACTTAACAAGTCACAAAATAGTATTGTAAAGAAAAGTCCAGAATCACAGGGTTGTTTTTCTTTCACACAATGTTTGGCAAATGGTGGTTTGTGATCAAATGGGCATGAGAGCATTGCCACTACACCATGCATAGGAGTTCACTACGATTTGTAGGGCAAACTTGATGGAATATAGAACTTCATTTTATAGTGAAAAAATTTTGTTTAAAAAAAAAGAAAGAAATAACATCAACTTTTAGGTTTTTCTGATGGCATCTGATCCATATCAAAGGCTGGAATTCCTTGTAATATTTCATTAGGCTTGTCAACAAGATTTATTCATAAATGAGAATAAATGAGTTGTCAGCATAAGTTATTGTGGTAATTTGTGAAACTGTTAATGAGATATTTTCAGAGCTCATAAATGGGAAGAGCTATGTCAGTAAATTACTGCACAGCGATTTTATTTTGATACAGTGAGTGAATGGATATTTTATCATAGACGACACACTGGCGCGTCAGTGATCTGAAGATGAACAATTAAATGTTCCAGGGAAAGAGTTTGATGGTATTTAGAGATAGTTAACACTTACCAAAAGGATGTGGAGAGAAAAGATGATTACTTTAAAAACATTAAATATGTTTTGAACATTTAGGAACATAAATCATAATCATGAGAAAACAAATCAGGAACAATAATATGCATATATGAAACAACAACTAAAGAAAATAGGAATAAATTTACAAGAGAGCTATGAAATGTATGGAAGAAGTTGGATGGAGGAAAGAAATGGAGAAACGGTATACTTTCACTATAATTTAAAAAATAATTTACCCCAATATAAAAACATTGCATTAAAATATTTCACTTTATAATTGTGTGTTGTTCCTAAATGCTGACTCAAACATAATGTATAAACTGAGTCTTTTAGAAAATATATATATATTAATAAGGACTCCTCAGAGACAATTACATCATAGGTGTTGAATTTTTGTAAGAAAGCGATTATATCACTACTGAAATACGGCCTAAGTGAGAACACGTAAGACATCTATAGACATGCTAACTTGGACAAGGGAGATCTCAAGAGACCTGAGTCAAACGCAAAGAATTGCAGGCTATTAAGAAATGCTGAATGTTAGAGAAACTGTCTTCCCTAGGGAAGAACATACCATTTGGCTATTCATTAATGGTGAACCTTAAAACCATATACAAATAAACACTACACAAACTGAGGAGGTTTTAGTTATATATTTTATTTATACATTTTCATATATACACATACACACAAGTGTGTGTGTGTGTGTGTGTGTGTGCGTGCAACAACAAACTAGAGGCCACTAATTTGAAAGACAGAAAAGTGGGGCAGAAATGATGGAGCTATATTCTAATCTCAAAGCGTAAAATAATTTCTAAAAATGAATTGTCTAAACACTGCAAGCAGGAAGAGAAATATGGGTCCATTGGCAGGCGCTACAAAGCTTCATATCAGTAGGGACTATGAAGTGTGGACTATAGCATGGGATAAACTCCACCCGAAAAAGCACTGACCCTGGAAATATAGGGTATGTGGAGGAGTGGGTTGATGAAGCTGGCTGTGAAGTTTCACAGCTAAAATCCAATTGCTTGGCAGACAGTAAGACAGGGCTGCAGAATGAAGTCCTCCCCCCAACAACAACAACAAAAAAAAAAAAAAAAAAAAAAAAAAAAAAAAAAAAAAAAAAAAAAAAAAAAAAAAAAAAAACCAACAAGATAGTAATCAAAGCCTAAAATNGACAGGGCTGCAGAATGAAGTCCTCCCCCCAACAAAAAAAACAAAACAAAGCAAAACAAAAATCAAAAAAAAAAAAGAAAAGAAAAGAAAGAAAGAAAGAAAAACCAACAAGATAGTAATCAAAGCCTAAAATGAGAACCAGCAAAACACCTGACCAATGAGTTGTGTATGAGTGACTGTAGATCATGAGTGGTTCTCAACCTTCCTAATTCTGTGACCTTTAATACAGTCCCTCGCGTTGTACTAACCCCCAACTATAAAATTATATTATTGCTGCTTCATAACTGTAGTTTTGTTAATGTCATGGATTGTAGTATAAATAAATATCTGGGTTTTCCCGTGGTCTTTTGTGACCCTTGTATGAAAGGAATTTTTTTTTCCATCCCCAGGTTGAGAGCTGCTGCATTAGAACTCTATCATATTGCAGTGAAAGTCTAAAGCACTTTTGTGATTTCCTTATTCCTTGAAGATGCTTTATCAAGGTTTGCCCAACTCAAAGGCAATACACAAGTAAATACAGAATCTGCACATGGCTTTGAGAAACAAAGAGCACATAAATGGATTCTCCTGATACATTTTTATAAGCATTATCTCACACATTCTTTTTGAACTGAGCTTTAGTCTCTTTCCGTGTACCTGGAATGATAGGTGCTTTTATAAAAGCTTACTTGTGCTTTTATTTAACCTAAGTGGGTGAAAATTACTGACACTGTACCACAAACATACAGAGAGAGCAAGCAGAACACTCCTCCATAGCTGTGGGAGTGAAGATTTGTCCAACCAGTATAGAAATCAATGTGTTGGTTGCTCAGAAAACTGGGAATCAATCAACTTCAAGACCCAGCTACACATTCTTGGGCACATAAACAAAGGACACTCTATCTTTGTGGTAACAAAGACACTTGCTCAATTATGTTTATAGAAGCTTTATTCATAATAGCCAGAAACTGGAAACAGCCACGAAGTCCCACAACTGAAGAATGAATAAAGAGAATATGATAATTTACATGGTCAAGTATTACTCAGATGTTAAAAATAGACATTATGAAATTTGCATCCATTGGATGGAACTAGAAACAGAACATCCTGAATGAGGTAGACCCCACCTAGAAAGACAAACATGGTATTTACTCACTAATAAGTAGATACTGGTTATTATTTAAGTTATGCTCAAGCTAAAACCCACAGTCCCAGAAAAATAAGTAACAAAGAGGTATAAATGAAACACATGGATCAGATATTCCTGGGAGAAAGAACTAGAGTAGTTTTCAGGTGGAATGTGGCAGGTGGGAAGGAGAACATGAGGGAGTCTTTGGGAAGGCAGGGACTTCCCCAAAGGATGTTAACCAAGGCAGGAATCACCTCCAGTTGACTTTAGACTTAAACATTTCACAATGCTGCTTAATTTATTAGTTACAAGAATAGCAAACATTAATTTCTCATGTTTTAAGCAAGTGAACCACAAGTATATTGAGATACCTTTTGAAGTCAAGTTCAGGATTTCTCTTTGTAGTATACTTTTCCATAACTCAGACATCAGACATCGGACTGGGCTTTTACAGGAAACTTCATCACCAAAATTGCGGAGAAACCGATGGGAAAGGACATGGCACCCAGCATTCAGATCCTGGCGTTATTCCAGATTGGCTTTGTGTCCTCTGACAAATTATTGTGCCTTCATTTCATCTAAATATCATATTATGCATACTATAGAAAATTAAATGAAACAATATATGCAATAAATGGTGTATACTTACTAACATTTACCCTGTCAGAATGGTTAAATGTACTTCTTCATTTTTGTCATTTGGTATACCCTTGGCAGACGTGAACCAAAACTGTTCAACTGTGATTACTATACATGGAGAAAGATGAAGGTCTATAGTAGGAATAACTGTATTAGATAAACATGTCTGTTAGAGGCATGCAGAAAATTCATAACAAAAAGTAAGAATTATAGAGAGTTCTGTTCTTCCAGAGATTCTCTGCTGAGCTGTATAGGAACCTAAATTTTTATGTCTTCCATTGAAGTAGAATACTTAGATAGTTATCACCTGCAAAGCTAAATAATGCACACAGTGCTTGTGGATTCGAAGCGTCCAATAATGTTGAAATTTGCTACTGTTATGTATAATATGTTCAGTGGTCACATGTTGTCCATGCTTTAGTAACATGTGACATTACTCTAAAAAAGTGAGTGTGCATTTAATAGTGATAACTTTAGAACACTGGCTCCAGGCAACATTTCTTTTGTATGCTTCAAAGACAGAAGCATCATGTTATTACTATCTTTTTGGTATAAAGTCTCATTTACAACTATGTTTATCTGAAAGGGAAAAAAATTGACTGATCATATCCATTCTGCTCCTTATGGTAAAACCATCTGGAAAATAAATAACTGCTAGTAAACAGAGTACCGTTGGTTTTAGAGAAGTTTTTGTAAACAGTCCTCTCAGTCAAAAGTCTAAGAAATCCTCTTATACCCAATTCATTGCCCTTTCTATATGACACATAGACCACAGAGCTGAGAATTGAACTACTGGATGGAAATTTCCTGTTTTTGTAGTCCTAAACAAAGGTATTAGAAGTTTTAATTTCATTTTAGAGAATACGATTTTACAAAGTGTCACCACATATGTTAAAACCCCTAAATATACTTGCTAATACGGAGCGGTCAACTGACATTGTAAGGATATAAGAAAACTGTTTGCAGCTCAGCCTGGGTTTGCCAGCAGAGGCTGCTCTTAGGTTAGTGTTTACTTTAAGATTACATTACACCAAGAAAATTAAGTAACTGAATAGAAGTTGCATTATGATGAAATTACGTGATTGTTAGAGTGTTAAACTCTTCCGTATATTGTCTATCTCATAAAAAAACTAGCCTATTTGCCAAGAGCACTACCTGGTATGCTTTTTTGAGGTGAAAATGAGAGGCCAGTTGGGTTCAGATTCCATCTTAGAGAACCGGAACTAAGAACTGAACTCGAGTTTACGAACAAGCCGGCACCTAGCACCAGCTTCAAGGTTACTAACCAACAAACCTGGGTACAAGCCTGTGCCTAGCACTTCACTTCCTAACAACCACCACTCAGAAGGAAAGCAGAAATTAAGTTTATGGTTGGCTTCCAGCACTAGCGAATTATTTTAAAAGGCAATGAAATTATGTAATAACTCCCCCAAACAGATGTGTGCCAGACACGAAACCCCCTTGCTTGGTTGCTTGTTTGCTATAAATGCTTGCTTGAAACTGGGCTCTGGGCTTCACCCTGCTGTCCTGCTGCATCATTGAGATGGTGTGGCCCAGACTCGAGCTTGTTAATAAAGACCGGGTTTGCAAATGCTGAACGGGCACAAGAAAAATAGTTTATAAATTTTCAATAGGAAGTAATTACTAATTTAGAAATTCCAAAAAATCTGAAATTGATGAAGAATTTTCAAAATCACACACTTATTTTAATCATAGTGTTTCTGTGATTTGCTTTGAAACTGCGAATCAGCTCACTTACATTTATGCACATGTAAAAACAGGTAATTATATATTTAGGAGAAATATTTTGTAATATGGAGTTTTTAAACCTTCAAACATACAGCACACACAAATCTAAGCTCCGACATAGAATATACTTTTAAAAATAGATTATTGAATGTTCCTAGTTCTTTTTGAAGAGAAGCATGGAGAATTTGAATTCTCTGTGGTAGTTCAGATATGTAAAATTAATTGAACTAAATATCCCATTAAAACCCTACTTTAACAACCGATTTTATTTTAGAAGTCTTAAAATGTCAGCCAACAATATGAAATGGAACATTTGTTCTCATTGTTAGCAATATGAAGCTTCAAAAAAAAAAAAAAAAGGTATATTGCAGTGGTAAGATTTTCTGCAAATGTGCATTTGAAACCAAGGAAATATTTGTTTTAACCATTTTCTCAATTTATCTATGTTATCTGTAACAGTGATCTATACTGGGGGTAGTCAAAACTCTCACTGTGAGAGTAAAAATTATATTTATTTACTTTTATTTTAGTAGTTTCATTTAAACACAAAGTATTTTAGCTAGGGATGAATTTGGTGGTAAAGTACATGCCCAATGTGCAGGAAACCCTAGTTACAACTACAAATTGATGCAGCCTTGCCATTCTGCTCCACCCAGGTATTATAGGCTGTTAGCAAGAAAACTAATGGAAAATTTTGCATCATAGTGGAAAAAGAGGAAACTTTACATTCCACTGGTAGGTGGGTACTAGGTATGCACATGCACAGTCACAGTGTAATGTTCCTTCAAATACGACTAAAATGGAACTACCCTGTGATACTGATGTCCTATTTTTATGTGGATACCTGAAGTAATCAGTGTTAGCACATCTCAGGGAAACTTGCAGTCCCTTCCTTTTGATTTGTTATTTACAAAATGACTGAATATGGACCTACAATAAATGCCCATTACCAGATGGACAGGATGATAAATAAAGGGATCATTATATGTACACATACACACACACACACACACACACACACACACACACACACACAGTGTTATGAAGTCCTAAAGAAGAATAAAATTGTGCCACTTGGAAAGAAATGATTGGACCTGAGATGTATCAAGTAAAGTAAATCAGGCTCAAAAACTAAATATTCCACATTTTGTGAATTCTAGAATAAATAAATACATATGAAAGCATAGAGGTCTTACAATGGGCAGAGAATATAATGTAGGACAAGGAAAAACAAATAATATGTATGAAAGCAACATTTTGTATATGTATGTAAAAATACACACACATGTCCATATGCACATGCACACACACACATACAAACACACACAGGTGTGACCATGATATCGCAAAGATATGTATTTTGCAAAGGAAAAGAATTCAGCAACTGGTTGGGAAGAGTAAATGTCTTGAGTGGAGAATATGAGTAAGGTGTAATTATATGTGTTTGAAATGTCATAATGGCATTCATTAATTTGTATGTTAACCAAAAACTAATGAGTAGGACAAGGTATAATTACCAGTTCCACATATAAAAATAATTACACATTAAAATTTACATACAATTACATACACTTTCTCAAAATTTTCTTGCCATTTCTATCCTCCCTTGGATCCATCCCATACATCCACTACCAGCTCCTAAAAAAGCTTAGGCCTCTTTTACAGTTATTATTGCATGTATATGTGAACAATTATATAAATACAACATTCTGAGTCATGTTTACCTTAATGAAACACGGACTTTATTTTTCAGCTTTATTTATTCTGTTTACGTGTGTAATAGTTTATCTGCATATATGTATGAATAGCACTTTCTGGTACCAACCAAGAACAGAAGAGGGTGTCAGTTCTGGCATATGCTTGTAATCTTTGTGCTTAAGTGGTAGAGGTAAAGGGATCATCGTGTCAAGACCAACCTGAGCTAAACTGTGTGTTCTAAGTCAGCCTGTGCCGGATTGTGATTGTGAGACTTTCTCAGAAATAAGCAAAACACAGAATAACAAAAAAATACAAATAATAAGTGTATCCCCCTATTAATATTTGAAAGACAACAGCATTCCAGTGCTAAACATATACATATATATATGTATACATATATGTATATATATATATATGTATACATATATGTATTTATACATATGTATATGCTTGTCTGAATTAATTCAAGGAAATATTCTAGCTTTATTAGTTTATTTTAAAAAAACAATAATACATTTTTATGACTGGTTAAAAATGAAATTTTAAATAATCTAATTTTATTTTTCCATTGATTGAAATCTGGCCATCGCTTATACTCTCAAATATTAATACGAACATGTAGTATTAATACTTTCTAAGAAGCAGTAACATTAGTACAAATGATAATTAGAAGCAACTATAAGATACAACTGAGAGGACAAACCTATTTCATCTTGAGACTGGCCTCCATCTTAAAAGAAAGAAAGAAACAACAACACCAATAACAAAAACAAACAAACAAAGCCTGGGAACATGACCTGCAGCTCAGCCCAAGGTGCACACAAGAAAGGAAGGACCTATGGCTGCTTCCTAGCAATAGTTAATCAAAAATTAGTCTGATTGTTTCAGATGAACTTTCAGACCCCTTGTGATTGTATAAGGTTGTGCTTCAGAGCACCCACATATCGGCTTACCATAGTCATTCAATTAAATACTTGCCAGGATGGACACCCCCTCACTTACTACCATTTTCTATAAAGCCTTGTCTGGATGACCATTTAGGGCTGCTTCACCACACAGTCTTACAGTGTCTGCAGTGAGCAAGACCAAACTCCATTTACTTAAGAAAGAGACACTAATGTGATTACATCAGAGTTGGCTCCTGGCTGGCCTTTTGGGCTTGAGTAGAGGGTACAACACAATGTTGTTCCTAACTGCTTTACTGAGTACCTTGTAAGTAAAAAAAAGAAAAAAGAAAAAAAAAAAGAAAAGAAAGAAAGAAAATGATTACTAGTTATATTTGCTCATTAATGAGTCAGCAAACAACATATTTATTGGGAAAAATGGCTTAGAGATTAAGAGCACTTGCTGCTCTTGTAGGTAATCAAGGTTTGGTTCACAGCAAGTACATAACGGCTCACAATCATCCATCACCCAGTTCCAGGGGACTCTAACTTCCTTTTCTGATAATCTCATGGTATAGGAACATATATAATGCATACACATACATGTGGGAAAAACACTAATGTGCACAAAATAAAAATAATTATTAAATATAAAAAATAAAACTTTTAAAAAACATTTTGAGTACAAGTAAGCAGAAGATATGAAAAATGGTCAAAACACGAGAGAACAGCAATGGGACAACAGACAATACTTTGGACACCTCCAGTAACAATCAGCTTTCCCTAGGGCAGAATATTTTTCTTTTGATAAATGACATTGGCCTCTGATTTGAAAGTTGACTTCTTGAAACCTAAATGACCCTGAAATTCCACCTTACACCAATCAGAA
>NC_034593.1:64927588-64937031 GCF_900095145.1 Mus pahari
AAAAAAAAAAAAAAAAAAAAAAAGAAAGAAAGAAAGAAAAAGAAAAGAAAAGAAAAGAAAAAAGAAAAAAGAAACAAAGAAAAAAATCAAAGAAAGGGATGGAAATGGAGAGGAACCCAAGGAAAAGCAGGTCCAACAACAGGCCCAAAGTGGGATCCAGCTCAATGGGAGGTCCCAAGCCTGACACTATTACTAAGGCTATGGCGTGCTCACAAAAAGGGACCTAGCATGACAGCACTCTGGAAGATACAACAAGCAGCTGAAAGAGTCCGATGCAGATATTTGCACCCAACCAATGGACAGAAGCTACTGACCCCCTGTTGAATTTGGGAAGGCTGAAAGAAGCTGAGGAGAGTGACCCTGTAGGAGGACCAGCAGTCTCATTAAATGTGTACCCCAGAGATCTCTCAAACACTGAACCACCAAACAGGCAACATTCCTCAGCTGATGTGAGGCCCCCAACACACATTCAGCAGAGGCTGCTGGGTCTGTGTTCAGTCAGGGATGATGCACCTAACCCTCAAGAGACTGGAGGCCACAGGGAGTTTAGGTGGTCAGGGGTGGGGCTAGGGCTGAGGGTGGGACTGGAGGTGGGGGCTGGGACTTGGGGTTGGGGGTAGGGACATCCTCATGGAGATGGGGTAGAGAGGATGTGTGGTGCATGGAATAGTCAGAGAATGGACAGTTTGGGGGAGGGGATCAAATCTGGAGTGTAAAAAAAATAAAATTATAACAAAAATGATTATTAAAGTGATTAATGTCAAGTCTACCAAAGATTAAATGATTGGTAAATCAAAATTCCACTTTACAAAAAAAAAAAAAAAAAAAAAAAAAAAAAAAAAGGTACCTAGGTTCAGAATCTCTGCCCAAACCTTTGCTGGCTGTGGAGATTGAATTATAACTTTGTCTAACAGGTAGGCACCATGTATTTGTCTGAACTGGCACAAAAGATAGAGTAAGATGGAATCCTTTGTGCATTTAAATGCTTTGAAATATTAAAATATGCAAAGGACTGAGTATAGATCAGAATATTTTTCTTTAATGCAATATATACTAGGAAGTTCATTGGTAAGAGCAAGTGAACAAATGTAAAATTTCCAAGCATTAGGTACCAAGTCTATCTCTGAGAAAATTTATTTTAAAACAATTTTCATATCGTTTGTAAAGATAAATCTGTGGTTTGGAATCAAATATACTGAAGAAGTAAAATCTTTGCCAGACATAGTTTATTAAAAATGTCAATTTTAGTAATGTTTTAAATTTTTTTTCTGTGGATCTCAATGTGCAAATATTTAATATATACATTAAACTTTATGCTATGCCTTTTCTATTCCAGTGTAACCCTCTTTTAAACATTGTATGGTTCATTCTTATATCAAAGCATTTACCTGAAAGACCTTGCAAAATGAATGAATACATTTTCAAACTAAATAAAAAGGTTTTTAAATATTCTAAAATTTTTGTAAGCTTATTATAAAAGCTTTTCCTGTGAGATTTTAATAATTTAACACTGACAAGAAAATGAATGTTCTCTATTAAGAAAAATAATGACATCATTTATTGTTAAAATATCCGAACTTCCATTTCATTAGTGGAATAAATAGTCTCAAATATATTGGAAGAAAATTTAGATCACTATTGGATTTTCTCCCAAGAAATGCCAATAAAATATTTAAAATTTAGCTTCTTTATATATATTCTTTATGTTTTTACAAAATTCATATGTTCAAGAATACATAACTTTAACCCAAGATGCCAGAGAAATTTATATTAATGTAACATATTCCATATCTTGACTTCAAAGAAATATTTCTATCTCATATTTATTTCTCCAGCAAATACAAACTCTAATATTCAAGGTTTTTTATCAAGTAAATAATAAGGATCACAAAGCAAATATGGAGATTTGGCATTTGAATAGAAATAAATTTAGATTTTGCATAATTTTCAATATTAGTCTAGTCACTAATACTACTTTTATGTATGTAACTATGAACTATTGAACAATTTTAAATAAAAAGCCCAGTTGAAATTTTGTGTGTGTGTGTGTGCATGTGACAAAGAGAGAGGAGAAAGGCAGAGAGAATTAGAGATAGATATATAAATAGAGAGATGGATAGATAGAGACAAAGAGAGAGGAGAGAGGAAAAACCCTCAGAGGTAAATATCAAATAAAATTATATGTTCATTTCTATACATAGTTTATTCTTAAGTGAAGAAGCCCAGATTCTGTTTCTTCTGCTTTCTCTATTCCAAGCAGATCAATTTTTAGTATTATAATTCATTTCTGTATGGAAAGGTACCTGGAATACAGTTAGACTTATTTTTGTTTTAATTCTAAATTGCATTCTTATAGGGTATACTGGCTAGTTTTGTGTCAACTTGTCACAACTGGAATTATTACAGAGAAAGGAGCTTCAGTTGAGGAAATGCCTAAATGAGATCCAGCTGTAAGGCATTTTCTCAATTAGTGATCAAGGGGGAAAGGCCCCTTGTGGGTGGTGCCATCTCTGAGCTGGTAGACTTGGGTTCTATAAGAGAGCAGGCTGAGCAAGCCAGTGGAAGCAAGCCAGTAAAGAACATCCCTCCATGGCTCCTGCTCCCTGACCTGCTTGAGTTCCAGTCCCGACTTCCTTAGTGATGAACAGCAGTATGGAAGTGTAAGCTGAATAAACCCTTTCCTCCCCAACTTGCTTCTTGGTCATGATGTTTGTGCAGGAATAGAAACCCTGACTAAGACAAAGGTCTATATTAGAAAATACTTTAATAATCAGTTATATTGGAATCATTATTGTATTCATCTCAGAAGTATTGTTGAGTATATGTTCTTTTGAGATACAAGTCATTTCTGTGTCATAAAATCCCTCTTTTCCTTCCAATAACTATTTTTTTTTTTAAATAACGTGACCCGTAAAAAAGATTTCATTCCAGTCTTGGCCTTGCATCCGGTTTTATTTAAAACTGTAACTTTTATATGATTTTATTTACTTTTCCATATATCTTTATTAAAAATGTTTCATAAAATATATTCTAAACATGGTTTCTCCTCCCCCTGTATTTTGTTTTATCCTTATCCATATACTTCTACTTCTTGTCTTTTCTCTCTCTCTTCAGTAAAGAAATAACCAAACACACAAATCATAATTTTAAAAGGAAAGAAAGAAAACACACACAACACATTAAAAATACAAAACCAGAAATCATAATATACAAGTTAAAGAAAAACACAAATATGACAAAAAAAAATGTCCAAACAAAGCAACATGAGACAAAGACTCTTCAAAACCACCAGCAGCTTTATTTTGTGTTTGCCATCTACTGACGGGCATGGGGCCCACCCTTAATTTTGGTTGGCAATGATGTTCAATAAGATGATGTTCTATAAGAGAAACTAATTTTTCCTTAGTGAGCAACTAACAGTTGGAGATAGCATCTTGGTTAAGGATGACAGACTATGTCTATTTTCCCCACTTAGCATTGGTATCCTATCTGGCTTGAACCTCTACAGACCAGAGGTTTCTATAGTCATTGTGAATTCATACGTGCATCAGTCCTTTTGTGTCTAGAGGGTCTTCTTTTCTTGATGTTTCATTCATAAAAGCTCTTAAAATCTTTCTGCCTTGCCTACCATATAGCTCCCTGAGCCCTGAGAGGAGGGGTTTGATGAAGACATACTCAGTATTCCATGGTCTTTCGTACTCTGATACTCATACATCATCTAGTTGTGGGTCTCTACGTTTCTACCCATCTACTGCAGAAGGAAGCTTTTTTGATGATGAGTGAGGCACTTATCTATAGGTATACCAGAATATAGTTATGTGTTATTGTATTACTAGGTTCCTTAAGCCAAAAAAGAATATTTGGTTTTCTCTTAGGCTCTTGGCGCATCCAGGCTATGGCTCTAGAATACTATGTCAGCATAGTTATAATAGGTTCCCATAGGACTGAACTGTTCCCAAATTTGACCTTACACAACTGGATAATGTATTCCCTTAAAACATGCCAGTGATTATTTTAAGACATCATCTTAACCCAGGACACACTTTGAATCTGAGAAGTAAAAGAAAATAAAAGAATCTTATGATAATTAATTTTCTTCACCCTTATGATTTAATTTGTTGGAGTTAATCTATGAAATACTATGGCTTTGTTGGGTCATAAACTAATGAAAAAGTACTTTACTTGAAGGCCATTGAGGTTGATATGTTCATGTATTTGTATTGTTTGTTAAAGTCATTCTATGAAATAGGATTTGGACTTTGCTATTTGATACACCCATAAAATAGTATTTATTTATATCCCCAAATCTGCTACTATTTCCTTTCCTTCAGTCACAGAGCCCCTCACTCCATCCTCCCTCTGTTTCATATATGAGAGTGGGACCCCCTGGGCATGCTTCCTCTCCCAACTCTCTGCCAGGTTAGGCACATCTTCTCTCACTGAGTCCTGAAAACGCAGACACAGAGACAGAGCTGCATGTGGGCTATGTAAGAGTTGTAGGCTTTTTCGTACCCTGTGTAGTTGACTCTATTGGTCTTCCTGTGGTCCTTCAATTCTTCCCCTATCTCTTCCATAAGTGTTCTCAACTTCCATCCAATGTTTTGCTGTGGGTAGCTTTATCTTTTTCAACCCACTGCTGGTTAGAACCTCTCAGAGGTTATACTAGGTGTCTGTCTGCAAACATTACAGAGTATCAGTGTTTGGTGCTTGTCCATTGGATGGGTTTCAAGTTGGGCCAGATTACTGGTTGGCTTTTATTTCAGTCTGCTCCATCCCTATGTTGTTTCTTTTTTGGTCAAAAGATTTGCTGGTGGGTTGAAATTATCATCTCTTCATTGGGGGCCCTACTTAGCTAAAGGTGATAGCCTCTTCAGGATCCATGTCCCCAATGTTCGACTTCCCCAATTCTAGGTCTCTGGGACTTCCTAGAGATGCCCTACCCCCGCCAAGATATTTTACATTATCTGTGGCTAGTAAAGGGTGCTGTTTCCCTAATTTCTTTCTCTGCGTATTTTCATTTGTATATAGGAGAGCTACTGAATTTTTTTTTTTTTTAGTTAATTTTGTATACAGCCATATTGTAGCAGCTATTTATCAACTATAAGAGATCTCTGGTATTTCTCTGATCACCAGGACTTTGAACATTTCTTTAGGTGAGGCTCAGCCATTCAAGATTTGTGAAATATCAATTTAGTTCTATACCCCATTTTTATTGGGTTGTTTGGTTTTGGGGTGATTAGCTTTTTGAGTTCTTTATATATTTTGGATATTAGTCCTCTATCAGATGTGGGGCTAGTGAAGATATTTTCCCCAATCTGTAGGTTGCCGATTTGTCTTATTGACTATGTCCTTTGCCATACAGAAGCTTTCCAGTTTCATGAGGTCCCATTCATCAATTCTTGATCTTAGAGCATGAGCCATCGGAGTTCTGTTTAGGAAATTTCCCCCTGTGACAATGAGTTCAAGACTCTTTCCAATTTCTCTTCTATTAGAATCAGTATATCTGGTTTTATGTTAAGGTCCTTGATCTACTTAGACATGAACTTTGTGCAAGGTGATAAATACAGGTCTATTTCCTTTCTTCTACATGCAAACAGTCAGTTAGCCCAGCACCATTTATTGAAGATGCTTTCTTTTTTCCATTGTATATTTTTGGCTTCTTTGTTAAAGGTCAAGTGTCTGTAAGTGTGTGGTTTTATTTCTGGGTTTTCAATTCTATTCCATTGATCGACATGTATGTCTCTGTACCTCTACCATGCAGATTTTTGGTTTGTTTGGTTTTTTTCATAATTTCTCTCTAGTAAAGCTTGAGGTCAAGGATGGTGATTCCCTCAGCCATTCTTTTATTGTTAAGAATTGTTTTTTGCTATTCTGGGTTTTTTCCTTTCCAGATGAGTTTGAAAATTGCTCTTTCCATGTCTGTGAAGAATTGTGTTGGGATTTTGATGGGGATTGCATTGAACCTACAGATTGCCTTTAGCAGAATGGCCATTTTTACTATGCTAGTTCTGCCAATCCATGAGCATGGGAGATCTCTCTATTTTTTGAGATCTTCTATTTCTTTCTTGAGAGACTTGAAGTTATTGTCATACAGATCTTTCATTTGTTTGGTTAGAGTTACACCAAGATACTTTATATTATTTATGGCTATTGTAAAGGGAGTTGTTTCACTAATTTCTTTCTCATCCTGTTTATCATTTGTATAAAGGAAGGCTACTGAGTTTTTTGAATTAATTCTATATCCAGCCACTTTGCTGAAGTTTTTTATCAGTTGGAGAAATTCTCTGGTGGAATTTTTGGGGTCACTTATAAATCCTATCATGTCATCATGTCATAGTGATACCCTCATTTCTTCCTTGCCAATTTGTATCCCTTTGATCTCTTTTTGTTGCCTCATTGTTCTAGCTAGCACTTCAAGTACTATATTGAATAGATATGAAGAGAGTGGGCATCCTTGTCTTGTCCCAGATTTCAGTGGGATTGTATCAACTATGTCTATTTAATTTAATATTGGCTGTTGGTTTGCAGTAATTTGCTTTTATTATGTTTAGATATGTGCCTTGAATTCCTGAAATACAAATAAAAATGACCCTGAGATTCCACCCAACTCTACTAAGAATGGCTAAGATTAAAACCTCAAGTGACAATACATGTTAGAGAGGAACACTCCTCCATTGCTGGTGGGATTGCAAACTGGTACAACCACTCTAGGAATCAATCTGGAGGTTCCTCAGAAAACTGGAAGTAGATCTACCTAAAGACACAGAAATCCACTCTTGTGAGTATACCCAAAAGATGCCCTACCATGCCATAGGGATTCATGTTCCACTATGTTCATAGCAGTCTTGTTTGTGATATCCAGAAGCTGGAAACAACCCAGATGTCCCACAACAGAAGAATGGATACAGAAAATTTAGTTCATTTACGCAATGGAATACTACTTAGCTATTAAGAATGAGGACATCCTGAGTTTTGCAGGCAAATAGATGGAACTAGAAAACATACTGAGTGAGGTAACTCAGACCCAAAAAGACATGCATGGTAGGTACTCACTAATAAGAGTAGGGTAGCAAAAAACCAAACAAAACAAAACCAAAACACAACACAACACAACAAAACAAAACGTACAGAATACCCAAGACACAGTCCCCAGAATTCAACACAAAAAGTCAACAAGCAGAAGGGCCCAAGTGAGGATGTTCCAGTCCCACTTGGAAAGGAAAAGAAAACAATCACAATTGGGGTGGGAGGAGGGAACTGGGATGGAAAGTGTGAATATGGATGGAGGGGGTAGAGGGGAACCTGATATGGTATTTTTTGAGAGGAAAGTACTGAAGCCTTGAGGTCCAGCAGAAAGAATTGAAACAGCCAACTCGGGAGGGAGGAGGTTGTGGGAACCCTCTAGAATGCACTAGAGACCTGGGAGGTGTGAGACTTTCAGGACTCAAAGGGAGGGAACTTAGACAAAATGCTGTAAGGTAGGGAGAGGGAACTTACAGAGACCATCTCCATGATGCAGACAGGACATCAAAGGAGGGAGGGAGCTTCCATCCCACAGTCAAAACTCTGACTCAAAATTGTTCCTGTCTGAAAGAACTACAGGGATGGAAATGGAGAGGGCCTCCGGAAATGTAGGTCCTGCAATAGGCCCAAAGTGGGATCCAGCTCAAGGGGAGGTCCCAAGGCCTGACACTATTACTGAGTCTATGGATTGCTCACAGAAAGGTACCTAGCATGACTGCACTCTGAAATACCCAAAAAAAATAGCTGAAAGACTCAGATGCAGATATTTATAACCAACCAATGGGCAGAAGCCGGTGACCCCTGCTGTTGAATTAGGGAAGGCTGAAAGAAGCTGAGAAGGGTGATCCTGTAGGAGGACCGGCAGTCTCATTTAATCTGGACCCCTGATATCTCTCAAATGCTGGACCACCAAACAGACAGCCTACACTAGCTGATATGAGGCCCCCAACACACATCTAGTAGAGGACTTCTGGGTCTGTGTTCATTCAGTGATGATGCACCTAACCCTCAAGAGACTGGAGGCCTCAGGGAGTTTAGAGATCAGGTTAGGTGGGGGGGGTGGGGACATCCATGTTGAGATGGAGTTCTGGGGAGGAAGTATGAGATGTGGAACAGTTAGAGGGTAGACAGGGGTTGGTGGTGTGGGGAATAAAATATAGAGTGATTAAAAAAAAGTCATAAAAAAGGAAGAAGGAAAAATCTCTGGTAGAATTATGGGCATCATTTTGTATACCCTCATATCATCTCTGAAAAATAATAGCGTGACTTCTTCCTTTCCAATTTGTATCCCCCTTGATCTCCATTTGTCTAATTGCTCTAGCTAGAATTCCAAGTACTGTGTTGAGTAAATAGGGAGATGTTGGGCAGCATTTTCTTATACCTGATTTTAGTGGGATTGCTTCAAGTTTCTTTCTCTTTGTTGTTGGCTTTTGGCTTACTGTATATTGTTTTGTTTTTTTTTTTTTTTCATTTTTATGAATGTGCCTTTAATCCATGATCTCTCCACGACTTTTATCATGAATGGATGTTGGATATGGTCTCCCACTATGAATTCCTTACCAGGATCCCCCCCAACCCTATTTCCACAGTTAATCATGAAATGGTCTTCAAAACAGCAAAGTACTTTATTGACATAAAAGACAGAAATTTTTTTAGTAAAACTGTTTTTTTTTATTATAAACATAAAAGATTGTATACAAAAATTTGGAAAATTCAGAACCGAAAAACAGTTTCATCTTTGGTAACATCCACTACAATTACTTTTTCTGTATCAGGCTTGCTGTCTTTTAAAGGAAAACTGTTCACCTGATATTCAGTCATAGGATACAACAAAGGATACAGAAGAGCACTTAAGAGATAAAAATATTAAAAAGGATCTGAGGTTAACTCACCCATGCCTAGATGTAGCTGTGAATAAATAATGGAATCAGAAGTAAAGAAGATTTAGTGTGATAAAATGAAGACCACAGTTTAGTTAATTCTTGTGAGCTTTCTATTTTCAGCTAGTATGAAACTGTTTAATTGATATGGTCATGGGTACTACTATGTCAGCTCTTTCATTAGTATACCTATATACTTTTCTATAACAATACAGATCTCTCCCAAATATAATATGAGTCATAGAAAAAGTTAAATTGCTAATTTCAACTGAAGTTCTACTTAAAATTTTGTTAGATTATATGATTTGTAAAATATAAAAACTCAGATTTGAAAATCAATGTCCTTGAAATCAGTCCACAACTACTCATACAGCTGAGAACCATGCATCATGTTTTACCTGAACAATGTTATTTGTTCTTTTATTAACAAGTACTTTTTTTTTTTTATGGTTTTCTCTGTATAGCCCTGGCTGTCCTGGAACTCACTTTGTAGACCAGGCTGGCCTCGAACTCAGAAATCTGCCTGCCTCTGCCTCCAGA
>NC_034593.1:64937199-64942251 GCF_900095145.1 Mus pahari
TATAGATTCTTTGTTTTGTTTTGACCTTTCAGGCTTAATCATTGTAGGCCATGTGAGAGGTCAGTTTTAAATTTGCTAATAATGGATACATACTTAATACAATCTTAGATGCTGGAAATACTTAGAACATGTGTTATTGTAATGAGAAATGCAACCCACTTGCGTAGCACTCTCTAATTGCTCTCATCATTTTGATAGACACCTGAAATGAATAACCAACTAACTTGCCTTAGTAAGTAGTTGATTATAAATGTAATTCATACATCTCTTTATGACTGTGAGTCATCTCCCTTCTTTTCCAAAGAAAATATCTTCCAAAATGTATTTTATGACATATCTTTTGAGGTTTGATGCTATAATTATTCCCTCTATTGATGGTAGAGGCAATTTATCTTTATTCCAGTATTACTAAACATGCTTGCATTCTTCTTTCTAAGCCAGTTCTTCTCCTAGGCTCTCTGCTCTCCTCTAACTATGGCTTAGTGTTTAAATTTCTTATTAGCTAAAAAACATTCCCACATGCCTCACTGTCACCTTCAGGTCTCTAATAAATATCTATGAAGCCACTTCCATATTGATAATTTTTTCCATCCATATATTGAATTTTAAATGTTAGTAACAGAAACAGAAAAATCAATATTTTTTGTATAACACAGTTCTTTCTGCACAATAGCACAAACTACAAATGATAATACTTCTTAAAATTTTTACAAGTGTAAAATAAAGTAATCTATCCTTTAATTCAACTGTATGCTTATACTGTAAGCAAGTTACCCACTATAAACTTTACAGCGGAGTCTCTGAGTAACTGGTACACAAGGCATATACACATTAGATGTGTTAATAACTATAAAGGGACGTATTTCTTGATACAGCATTATTCTAATTATGTTTCATAATGTAGAAGGGTATTTTAAGCACATGCAGATTCGGCAAATTCAGATGGTAACATTTTTTCAGTTTGACTGGAAGATTGTACTTGGGCCTCATGTTAAAGTGTTTCACCATTATACCTTGAGGATTTAGACTATCTTGCAATTCTGATTAACACAGATTACTTAAAATTTAAATTAATTTTAACTGATACATAAAAATAAAATCACACACTCTGATGACAAGATGAAGGTTGAAAAAATTCTTAGGATTCACAGGCAAATAAGACATCTACTGTGGGCTAAGGCTGTTAGCCAAGCAGCTACTAGGAAACATGTTGGTGCAGGCCTAGAACATAACCACACACAGTTGATTGGCACAGAGGCAGCACAACAGCAAGCATACAGGCCTGTAGACAAGCACGTTGGCAGGTTGGCAAAAGTGGGATGATGGGTCAGACCTCCCACTTCAGGACCATATTCCTATAAAACCCAAAGGCAGCAGTCTGCCACAATTAGTTACATAGTAAATTAAATTTAATTTTTAATTTTTGGGTTATCAGACATCTCATGTTAGCCGTGTTGTACTGACTCATAGATTTCTAGTTCCAGCCATGTTCATCTGACTCGTGTGGGATACCCATATCTTTGTCATATTTTCTTAACATAAACTGGCTTGGATGACTGTTTTTTTCAATATAGTAGAAAGATACTATTTGATGTTTCTATAAAAGTACTCATCGGTTTAAATTAGGATATATGTGTCTTTTTAACTGAAGAAACAATCCTTAATAGTCTACTACTTTGCAATTCAATTCTTATTTATACAATTACAGTTATTTCCTTCCTTCCTTTCTTCTTGCCATTCTCTCCTTCCCTTCTTCCTTCCTTTGTTTTTTTATTTTTGCTTCTTTTTAAATTTTTTTTCCTTTTTTGCTTTCTTACAGCTTCAGTTTTCCCTCCCTCCTCTCTCCCTAGTCCTTACCCCTACCTCATTTCTCCACTCATCCCATCCACTCCTCCTGTTTCTTTTTCAGAAAAAGACAGACTTCTCATGGATGTTAGTCATCCATGGCATATCAAGTTGCAGTAAGACTAGGTATTTCCCCTCATATTGAGACTAGACAAGGCAAGCCAATAGGAAGAAAGGTTCCTTAAAGGAGGCAAAAGAATCCCCCTACAATTTAATTCTTAAAAAAAAAAAAAGTTTGATTATGTCATATTCCAAAATGGTTATGACCTCCAAATCTAGGATATCCTTCAGGAAGATGTTCTAAGTTGATGTAACATGCTGGAAGACTAGTTACAAAAATAAATAAATAAATAAATAAAATGAGAAAATTGGGGGTGGGGTGGGGATTTAGATGCTGATGTGGGTAATTTAGAAATATAGTGAGAAACTCATTACTAATACCTGAAAGGGTTTTGTTAATTAAATGACAAAAATTGGACTAAAATTTGACAGAGGTGAACATAGTTTTGCATCATAAATATACAACTATCAATTATAATTGAGTCAATAAATGGACAAATATGCAGAAATAACCATGTTTCTGTTTTGTTTGAAAGCTTCAGGAAGTACCAGAAGAGGTTAATGAGTAGGGTAAGTGCAGGCCAGAGGTTGTTCCCTCAGGTAATCTAAAACCAAAATGAGCAAGAAAAGAATATTTGGTGTTATTATAGCCTCCCATTTGTTGCTGTGATAAAAAATAACCGCCCAGAACAACAGAGGAAAGTGCTTGTTTGGCTTATATTGCCAAGACATAGACCACCTTTGAGGAATGTTAGGACTTGAATTCACAAAGAAATCAAACAGGAACTTGACTCAGAAACCATCCTGGGGAAGTGCTCCTAGCTCCCTTCTGCTCAGCTAATCTTTTTAGTTGTAGATTTTATTTTATTTTAGTCACAGGACCTCATTATGTAGTTCTTGTTGGCCTGGAACTGGTGAGTATAAGCTACTTGGCTGACCTCAGACTCACAAGTGCTCCCCTCCCCCATTTTCCACACAAGTGGCTGGGATTCAAGGCTGCCTCATGCCTGCTTCAATTAGCTGTTTTGTATGGCTCAGGAACACCTGCCAAAAGATTGTACCACTTGTAGTAGTCAGGTACTTCCTCTATAAATTAACAGACAAGACAATACTCTATAAGCAGGCCAGTCTGAGCTGATCAATCCTTAGTTGAGTTTCCCTACATGGTAAATCTGTGCTGTGTCAAGTTTACAGTTAAATCAACTCAGAAAATACCTTTAAGTATCTCAATCTCTATATAATGTTAATAATAATAACAATAATAGTAATTGGAGGGTATTAGGATGGTATATTCTATAGCCTATATTGGTCTTCATATCATAAAGCTGCTGAGGATAACCTTGAATAATTTATCATCCTTCCTTGTATTCTAAGTGCCGAGAAAGGCATGTGTCTCCATATTCATCAAGAAGTAATTTTAAGTAAGCAATTTTAACTTAATATAATTATTATGGTAAATTGACTATGGAATCAGTTATAGTTAATCACAAATTACTACTACTTAAATAATTACAAAAAGCATTTTAACAAAGATAAAATAATAAATATAAATTGATAGAGAAATAGTTGTTTATAAATTAGCATACTATATCACTGACAACATATTTTAATGATAAAGATAAAGAAAAAATAACTAATAGTAATTTTAAAAATAATTATCATTAAACAAATTGACTTTTACTATTATGCCAAGAAGTAATCTATGTCAGTTCAGCATTAAATACTTTGCTCTTCTGATATCAGGCTCCTTTTTATTAGCATAATTTTGCTAGTTACATTGTTGCACATCTAAATCACAAAGTAAAACTAATCTCAGAAGAAAATATTATTTTCAGAGTTATTAACAAGAATGCACCACTAAGTCTGAGATTGGTGTCTGTATTTCAATTTCTGAAATGAAAATAGCTGCTGTTCTCTTGGGTAAAGCATGTTACAGTTTTAAGTTATATCAAATAAAGTCTGAGATAAATTTAGGGACGCTTTGTTATTAGACTTGGTTTTGAAACTTTCATCTGTGTAGGAGAGAAGAAGGCAGTTTAGGCAGAAGGAGGGATCCAGCTTCATTGTGGTATGGGAAGTCTCAGGCATTTTCAGAGTGAGCCCCGCGGCTTCAATGGAACTCTCAGAATTGGCACAGTTTGGGTCAACATCAAAATGATATCACATTGCTACTCTAGCCTTAGGCAGTATAAAATGACTTCTTGGGGATTGTGAGCAACTATCTAGTCTCTTCTAAGAGTACAAACAATAAATTAGGAAATGATTTCATCCACTGTTAGCTTACTGAGATTACCTAAAGGAATATGAGGCGAATCAATACTTGGGGTATACCATTGATGCCCTATGAAGCTCACATACCTAGGATGCTGTGGACAGACCAAGAACATGTAGGCAAACCAAAAATTCTACTTAGGATTTGTTACTGATGTAAACCTTGAGGAAGATACTTGTAAACCTTGTAAACACAGGAGCTTGCTGAGCCTCATAAATATCATTACCTCCTAAGTCATAAGTGCCTCCCACTTCCCACACCAGGAGGGATAGCTTCAACTGGAAGGAGAGAGCAACACAACTAACTACACAACAGGTGTTAATCTTGAAATTTGCCAGAGAAAATCCAAGTGCATCATTTTTGGCCAAATTTAGAATAAGCTTAATTAAATAGTAAATACTGACCAAGAGATGGACTTTGGTCCGAATCATTATCTGGAATTTATCAGGTAAGAATCACCTTGGGCCACATGTTGAAGAGGTTTGTAAGAAAAAACCTATAGGCCACCATACTTACAAGTGGCCCTTTGTTATTTTCCAAGAACTACAATTTCCAGCATTTTAGCAAGTTACCTGGTTCATGGGCAGATGGAGCTTAAAGCATTAAATTTGTGACAAGTAGTAAGGGTGTGGGAGGTAAGTCTGAAAAGTTCATTGAGATCCTTTGTTGCTTTAGCCAATAACATTTTGAAGAGGTGGGGCAACAAGTTTTTCACTGGAGGTACATATAGATATATCTTCTATATCTTCATGAAAAATTGGCTAGGCCAATATCATGCAGCTATAGCTAAAATCTACATTCAAACTAGCACATGCATCTCCAAGGGCTCCTTCCTTCCTTCCTTCCTTCCTTCCTTCCTTCCTTCCTTCCTTCCT
>NC_034593.1:64942551-64975188 GCF_900095145.1 Mus pahari
AAATGTTATCCCCTTTCCTGGGTTTTCCCTCTGAAAACTCCCTATCCCTTCCCCCTCCTCACCAACCTACCCCCTCCCACTTCCTGGTCCTGGCATTTCCCTACATTGAACCATCAAGCCTTCACAGGTCCAAGGGCCTCTCCTCTCATTGATGTCACACAACACCATACTCTGCTACATATGCGGCTGGAGTCATCGGTCCCTCCATGTGTACTCTTTGGTTGGTGGTTTAGTCCCTGGGAACTCTAAGATGTTCACATTGTTGTCCTCCTATGGGGTTTCAAACCCCTTCAGCTCCTTAGGTCCTTTCTCTAGCTCCTCCATTAATGACCCTGTGCTCAGTCCAATGGTTGGCTGAGAGGATCCACCTCTGTATTTGTCAGGCACTGGCAGAGTCTCTCAGGCTGCTTTCTTAACTAAGATAAAACAAATCCTTTTACTTCTCTGCAGACTTCTGTCCTCTGTAATGCAAGTGTCTGCCCTCACTCTGGCTGCTGTGCTGTTGGAATACTTGGAACACCGGTGCTCATCTTTCACTGTCCTCCACAGAGCATGCCTCAGGACTGTAGGCAGGTAATCATCCCCACAATGATGAATGTACTGAGCTGCACTTTCAATTTCTTCTACTCAGTTTCAGAATGCTTCTAGCTATACTCATTTGTTTAATTATACAATGAAACATTTATTAACTACTGATTGCCAGAGACTTGTAAATCTTGATTCGGAATAGAATGAAGAGAAGAGGAGCAGGGTCCTGAGTCACAAAAATTTATCTATCATTTGGTACCTTTATAAATTAATCACAGTTTCCTTGTGTATAGCTTTTTGGAAAATTAAAACCAGTGATTTTGTGATTAGGAAGTTTAGCTTTCAAAATCCTATATCCTTGACATTCACAAGCATATTTAATGGCACCTGGGGCTTTTCTATCTCAAGTAGCTTTGTTTCTCAATCTTTTCTGCTATAAAGGTAAAGGTTGTTAACTATGATATTTTCCCCTGAAAATTTGGTGATGTATTTCATCAATCAAAACTTTCCCATAGGACTTACATATTTCCCATAGGACCACGTGCTTGTAATCCTATCAGACTTGGACTTGCTGATATTTATTTTAGTTCTGACCTGAGAGTGTAGATATGTAGGTACATAGAACAGAATGTCATGCAGTAGCCTGTATGGCTTTGAGTACTGACCTTTCTGGAGGGACTGAAAGAAGAAACAACAGAAACATATACAGAAAAGCTGGGGTTGGGTAGGATGTGCACTATGATGGGGAAGCACTAACAGCCTGAATACTAGGGATTTTATTGTATAAACAATGAAGCAGATCTATTATATACAGCTGAACAAGGAGATAGGTTAGTCAATATTTGTATGGGCACTGTGTAGGTGAGTTGTCTCTAAATAGTGTCAGCTGGGAGGAGAAAGCTGTGGTTGGTGGATACTTTCTTCACAGACTATTACCATCTCTACTCAGAGCAGAGGAAACCCTTAGTATTTCCCCAAGCTTATGCTTAGGAGGCCTCATCAAAACTAAATCTAATAAAATATTACAATGACCAAAAGACAAATATGTGTGCTGTGGGTGCAAGTAGTTACCTGAAACATTAACTTAAAAGTTTTTTGTTTTTGATATTTCAGTAAATAAGATGTAATTCAGAAGTGATGTTATGAGAAGCTGGCCTTCCTCTATGGATGCTTGGGTAATATCTTTACCTTGTCTGATCTACTGTAAACACAATATAATGATTAGGTCTAAAATCTTAAAAATCAAGTTTTAGAGAGCTTGAGAAGTATCAAGTGTCAATCAAGGTTAGCTATTATGATAGTAATTCTGGCATCCTACTCTTTCTTTCTACAATACTAATAGGAACACATAATACTTATTCAAATAGTCTTGCTTATTATAATAGCCAAGTAACAGAAATCTGGAAAGTGAAAAAAACAAGATAGATTCATGAGAAACTTGATATATAACATAAGTTTATTCCAGGTAGATCTTGTTTCTTGAGTATAACTAAGTAGTCATTTATAACCTTGAGAGCTAAATTAATGTGGAAGTTGCTGACCCTAGCATAAAAACTATAAAACTTATATTAGCATTTGACAGCCTTCATTCTTTGTTGACAGATAAAATCTTGGTCTTGCATTCTGTTTCTAACAGACTGAACTATATCTATAAAATCAATGGTTTATAAATTTAAATGCTATTTTATCATTTTATAAAAATGAAAATTAACTTAAAGCTATAACCTATATGATTACTAATGTTAACTTCTTTCAATTCTTATGGACAGAAGAACAAAAATGTATTCTACCTTCAAAGTTTGGATACCATGTACATAGATTCCACAGTAGATATAACTTTGGACATGCAAAAGAAAATGCTTTATACCTTCATTTTGTAATTGCTTATTTTCTCTGAACTCCCTTTAATTGAGACCCAAGGCTACTTTTACTAGTTTAACTATTTAACCTTGGTCAAATCCTTTTACTTCTCATTTTGATAGACAAATATTTATCACTTTGTGAAGCTTACTTGAAAAGTACTTCAAAAAGCTTAGAATACTACCTAGAGTATATTGGATGTTCTATAACATGGATTAATAATTGTCCAATAATTCAAATCAATTTTGATTATTTAAGATTATTTATATAAATACCGTTAATGAAATAATGCATTGATGTGACTAATCAGAAAGAGAACTTAAACTTACTTTTACTTACAAACACCTCTTGAATTAAGGCGTAAGTGTGTTGTATGCTTTAGAGATAAAATGGAGACATTAATAGTTTTTATAAATGTATACATTTATAATATCTTTTGCTATAATGAAGTGTTAACCCTTAGTCATGGAGTCCATTCAGCTAAGTTCACAATGTTTGTGAGAGTCACAAAGATTAGTGATATTCAATACTTGTTGTCAGCTGCAAGTGTCTTTCTGCCCTGAATTCTTTCCTGTTTTCACATATTATTTAGGCATTCAGAAATTATGTCCTCTACTCATAGCTTTCTGTGTTGACCATAAAACCTTTATATGAAATAATGAGGACAGCTAAATATTTGACGAGGCCCCAAGTGAAAACTTTTGTGAATAGGTGCCACATCGCGAGCCAGAATTGTTTCTGCCTGTATTGGTTTGGAGAAAAAGAAGAATGACTTTAGACTTCAAGATGATGGATTTCCTTTCAGAACAATAAGGAGAGACTCTGCTACCAAGATAAAGACCTGGGCAGAACCTCATTGGATAGCACAGAGGCTTTATTTAAAATTTTAAAGAGCTAGATGAGCCTTGAGAGTAATAGAAATAGTGCTGATGAATAGTGCAATCTCCACTGGATATTCAAGATATTATAATAGTTCCCAGTAAATATTGAATGTATTTGTCCTATAAGCAATGCACTTATATTCAGAATGATATTGAATGTCAAGTCTGATACTATTCCCCCTTTTCAGCCTAGAAGTTACTAAAACATTTTAGGAATTGAGTTGGCCCAGTCTGTAAAATGTTTAACATACAAACACGAGAACCTGAGTTTTATCGCCAGAAACCACATACACAAAGATGGTCTCCAATCTTAGTGCTGGCAAATTGGAAATTAGTAGATTCCTTGGGCCTCATTTGCTGTTCCATCCTTCCCACATGATCAGTGACTGATCATATGATTCTGTGCCTGATAAAGCAAAACAAAACAAAAATCATAGACACTTCTTGAGAAACCTGATGCATGACATTCATGCTTGTTCCCTGAAACTCACCTCATACACAATCACTTGCATAAAATAAAATGTAAACCTTTCAAAAACAAACCATCCCCTAAAATGTGGGAGTCATCTTACAATTGTAGACCTGCTGCCCATGACCCTGGTATTTCTGATGGTCCTGCTGTTTTAAATTGGAATGGTTTCTAAAGACTGCTCATCTTGTTATCTTTACAGGAAAATCTGTATATGGAATTACTATGAGGGCAATCATGAAAATGTTTTCTGCAATAACTTATTTTGTCACTTATTATGAACAAGAGTATGCACTAAGTAACATATTGGTCATCAAATTATCTTGATTCTTATGTTATTATTGCCATAGTCTAAATGAAACCGAAACGTAAACGATTAAAATTTTAATGACAGGCAAGTAATTTAAACTCAGCAAATTAAACTTTAGACATTCTTAGTCTAAAATACTGACTTAGCAAACTACCATATGTTTTGTCATATATGTGCATAGAAAGTGCATAGTTATAGTTTTATGATCATTATAGGAATTTATTATAAAATTAGCATTAGAAATTTTCTTTCTTATTTAATATCATTAAATATTAATTATATCTTAAATAACTAGTTTCTTCCATTTTCTTTTGTCTGTGCCTTTTGAGCATTATGAAGTATGAATTTTCTTCTGGTATTTCCTACCTCCCTTCACATGTGTTAGGATGCCCTAACCGTTAATGATGACAAAGCACTTTCAAATGCTACCATTTATCTGTCTGAACCTTGAGCACTGAATCCTATAATTTTCATTTCGTAAAATAAAGTCTCTGGTTTCAACTATGGACTTTAGATAACAAAATCTACCCCATCTTCCTGTGATAAGAGCCAGAGTGATGTAAATGCCCCCTAACTTCAAGGCAAGGTTTGGAAGATAGAGACAGGTTAACCCGTAGATGCTAGCAGTACTACAGAAGGTGTGGCAACAGTGAAATACCTGGGTGGAGTTGGTAATAGCTTCCTACTTACCACGCTTTTGTTAAATTAACTAGTAAAAATGTTGAGATTTTATTCCTTGTCTTCCATTTAAAAAAATCATTACTTCTTTCACCAGAAGAAACTTAAAAATCTGATTAAAAACCCCAATAGTAGCAGCATGACCTACGTAGCAAGTTTCTTGAAAAGCCCTGAGTTTTGTGTCTTGCCAGAGCATGGGCAAGGAGTTGAAAATTATAAAAACACAATGCATAAATCTAAGGAAATGCCTGGCAATTTAAAAATAAGTAAGTACATAAATAAATAAATCCTTTTAACCAACACCAAATATATCTATGACTTTACATTTGTATGTTTATGATCTTATTCTGCTTGAAACCCCTTCTTTTTCTCTGATTGTTAAATAAATTCCTTCTCTACAGCATTAGAATCATAGTGTTATGAATGAGTCTTTGTATACTTTATACTTCTTCATGCAAAGTGTTATTTTGCCTCATCTAATAAGCATGTAGATCCTTTATAAATTACTTATTTGCTGAATAAATGTAGCAGACTTCCACAGATGCTTATGTTGTAGATCTTTGTCTACATTCATCTTCAAATTTCACTTCAATTTTTAAAATATATTTCCAAATTTAATTTCTGATTTTAAATAAATTTCTCCCATACATTTTCTACCTTAACAAATTTCATAAACATGTTACTATAACCGAATTATTTTTCAAAGTATTTGTTGTCTTTCTTTTATCATTTTGAAATAGTGTCTTCCATCAGACCCAGCTCACCAAATGTATTATTTTTAAATAAAGCAGTATCTTTTTTAATATAACAGAAACAGTGAAAAAATTAAATTAAATAAAATAGCTAAAAAATTTTATTACCTAGACATTTATATCATAGGAAAAATATACACAATTGGAAGAAAATATGGATCCATTGTTTTTTTTTTTTAGTCCAAGCTAACTTTATAATAATTTTTCTTTCAGTTATTTGAAAGTAATGATAATACCTACATTGTATTTATATTAAGATGAAAAGTAAGTATTCTGTTCCTTGCATGGCCCTATAGTGATCACACATGACCTGATAGATAGTGAGCAGGCTTGCTATATTTGTTGGGATTACTCATAATCTTACCCCTTTAACAAAGATAAATACAGCAACCTTAGACATATAGGAAATATAATCACTCACTCATGTAGTAGAATAATAAGGTAAGAGTATTTTAAAAGAATGCATCAATAAATAGGAAGATATCCACATTTTATCCCAGCATAATCTGTATAGCAAGTTGCAGTGAAGACCACAAGTGAGACCTTATTTCAGAAAAAGAAAACAAATGCATAAATCAATATTTTATTTAGATATAAAATCCATGGAAATTAAATATATAAATCAAAGTCATCTTGAAAGAAATCACTTTACAGCTATGATAGTGGCAATAATTTCAATCCTTCCTCTAATTTATGGACTGATTTTGGTAAGTCTAGTTATGCTCACTTACTATGTTGGCACTAATAATGTATATAAACTTTTCATTAGATGCAATAATTTTATTCATAGCAGAACTCATAAGATACTTATTTGATACATTTGCACCATCCATTCTCATTAAATAATTCAGTAGAAATAGAAAGTTCTAAACATTAAGCTATTCATTATGGAACTACTTAGACAATATTATTAGAAGTAGCCAGAATATCTAAAGTTAAAAGTCATTAATAAATAATGCTGCCATGAGTAAGCAAACAGGAATATATTTTCATTAGTAAAAATAGAATATGAAGCTATGTGGTCTAATAGCATAGATATACAATGTAATGTGAGACACATATGCAATTTGTATACTTTAAAGTATAATATAAGTACAAAGTGCATAAATTTTTAGAGACAACATTTTAAAAGTAAAATGAGAGGTAAAATCAACTTTGTAACAAATTTTATTGTACAATGTAAAAATATTACTATTATTGTTTATTATTGTATGTATAATCCTTGTAAATTACTTATCAGATTATTCAGTTTTGGTTTTGTCCTAAATTTAACATTTAATACATATTTATTACTTACATTTTATTTTAGAATAATCATTTTCTCAGTATAACAACTGTGTCTAGCAAGATTAGCTATTTTAGATAAGACATACATACGTATTCAAGAAAAAAAGAAATAACTTGCCTTATAACTGTTAAAAGTAGTAACTTATGTTTGGTTATCCAGCAAATTAAAAAATTATTCATAGAATACAGTTATTGCTCTTTATATTTTATCTTAGTTTTATTACATTGATTTGGGTCATGCAGGTGGGTAGTCATGTACCAGAACATTCAAGGAGGACAGAGAACATCTTGCAGAAGTTACTTCTTTCCTTCTTCCTTGTTAGACTTGCACTTCAAATTCAGGTCATCAGTGATGACAGTAAGCACCCTTACTTACTGAAATGTCTCTCCAATACTATCTCCCTTTATATAAATTGAAATACTTTATTCATTTATACTTCAGTAAACATATCTTACTCATTTGAGTAAGTAAAAATCCATTCTGTAAACTTCAGTGACTCGGTGTGTATGATTTAAAAAAAAAAAAAAATAGTGCGCTTCAATCTCACATTTTGACCCTGTTGCTATGGAATTAATACATCTTTTCAATTCAGAGTTATTTCGTATGCAAAGTACACTGAGCGTTTTCATAGGGAATAACGAATAAATGACCTTTCTCAAATAAGTCAGCAAGTCAGCTTACCATTTTTTGCAGTTCCCACAATTTATATATGATTGATATTCTGAGTTATAAAAAATTAGAACATTATTAAAAAAAATGGTCACAGTGTGCCTGCACACAGTACACACTAAATGTCATTGACTCAAAGTTTCTGTTACTTAAACTGTAGATGAGTTTCCTGAAACTGTTTTCTTGGTAGGATTTTCTTTTCCTCATCTACAACTGTGTATTGTAGCAAGAGAAAGGAAACCCAGAGACATGGATGAGAAAAGTTTTATTCTTGTTATCAAGAGTTATTAGCTTCTTCGTTTGCAGTCAATGCCCAGGTGTGTGTTTCCTTCTTTTAACTGGAAATACATTTTCCATAGAGTATATTCTGAATATGGTTTTTCTTCCCTTTTTCCTCCCAGATTCTCCCCACCTCCCTACCCATTCAACTCCATGCCTTCTCTCTCCTTAAAAAGCACAGGCATATATAAAAAGGATAAAACAAAGCAAATAAACAAGAGAAGAAAACAAACAAAGAAAACAAACCAAGAAAAAGCACAATACATACACATACAAACACAAACCAAAACGACACAAAATCAGAAGTGATAATAGATGAGTAAAAATGAAGTAGGTTAAAAAAAAAAAAAAAAGCTCCAAAACACATGATCTAACAATGTACCTCCAAAACAGAACGGATGTTGTTGTCTTACAAATGCCTTTTTCAGTCCCTTTATTGTTTGTTAATTTTGCAACCTGCTTCTAAGGTGTTTATCAGCTGTAGGGGATCTCAGAGAGAATGTGTGGGTTCATTTACATATAAAATTACACCAATTGCCAATAAAACACTTTGAGCTCTTTCTTTCCTATTTCTATCCCCTGGAACTCCTTCATTTTCTTACTATTCGAGCTAAGATTTCAAGTACTGTAGTATAAAATGTCAACATCCTTGTTATGTTCCTGATTTTAGAGAAGATAAAATTTTTTGTCAAGTTTTTATTGCTGAAGAGGAAAATAAAGATGTTGTTCATTGAAGTCTTTCTGTATCTAAATCTTTGATCACAGAAAAAGTTTGTCATCATGGACCTTCTGGATATGGGTCTTCTTGCTGTTCTGACTTTTAAAAACATTTATTTACAAAGTAATAGAATAATTATTCTTTAAAATTGCATGCTCATGTAATTTGTGTCTGTTTTCCACATCACATTCCATTCTGCTAACATTAGGCCATTGCTTGTCACTGTACACAGCCTATTCTAATGGTCCTCCTGGATAAGTTTTCTATAGATGGTAAACTGATCTGATTCACATGTATTAAGTTATAAGACATGGATATTGGCATATACTTTATCCCAACATTTGGAAGGCAGAGAGTAAGATTGCTTAAGATTGAGAGAACCTGCTCTACAAAGCTCGTTCTAGGCCAGTCAGGGCTCTGTACTGCCCCCTATCTCAAACAATAGCAAACAAAATAAAACTAAAAACAAACAAAAAATCTATATTCGTTTATGTTCATGAGTAGGATGAGTATAACATAGTTTTATGTAGTTTTATATAATTGATCTATTAAAGTACTTAGCATTAAATATACATTTCATTTAAAGAGACATAATAGTGATAGCAGACAAGTGGAAATGTTACAGAGATATATTAGAAAAATTGAGTGAAGTTAATCAAAATGATTTTTATATGTCCTCCCACATCTACAGAAAATAATTGTCACTAGGTAAGTTCAGTGTTCACAAGACTAAACTGAGATTATGTAATCTTAGTTTCAGACTGAAAATGTGTGGCTGCTATGGTCTTGGGGATCCATGCTTTCTGTGCAAATCTCTTAACTGTAGATATATAGTATTGGCATCATCTACTATAGATAAGAAAGCCAAAACATAGTTACAAATATTTTCCAAAACAACAAACTGATATACAACCAACCCACTCTGTATTTAACAATCAAAACATGTTGGTATATTACAGATAGTGATAATGTATACTGCTTTGTATGTATAATTAGTTTCTTAATGACTCAAAATATTTATGGTGTTTGTTTCTGATGACACAATCTTCATTATTCTCAAGAGCTATTCTAATTTAGACAGATGATTAAATAGAATCAGCTCATTATGTATATTTTTCTAGTTGTCTTGGGAACAACACTAGTAATATGTTTTTCTTCTACAAATGGAAAATAAAATACTTTGGAATAATGTTCGATTTGAAAGACACGATGAACTGCTGAATGATTGGGCATGGGTATACAAAGTCAGAGAGAAATGATTGATAGATAATTCTTTTAAAATTCATCTCATTAAGGGGAATCAACTGTGTTTCTAGGCAATTGTTTTGACTACTAATACAAATTTTCACACTGGGACTTATAAAATGTCACATGAAATGCAGTATTACCTGAAGCTTGGAAGAAATGCCTGAATTTTACATGTTCATGCATGTTCTGTTATAGTAGAGCTCATGAGCTCATAGTGTTAGGTTGCTTGGAACGTAGCTTGATGACATTTTAGAGACCTTTCTCTGGATCTGCATTAATGATGCTTCAGCATAAAAAAAAAAAAACATTGAAATTATACCTTCATATAGTGGACAGTAAAAGAATTCAGTAGGGTAGGTCATCAGGGATGGAGAATTCTACCAGTTTTTCAGTTTCTGAACAATACAGTTCCAGATCGTTTAATTCTACAGTGGTTCTAAAGCCTGGTTTGTATCTGACTTGTTAGTTTTGTTCTTTGCTTTCTTCGGAAGTATGGTCTGTAATTTTTACAGGGTAGTGAAAGCTCTTGAATATTTCTGCTGCTCAAGAAACTAATTTAACAGCATGTGGTTTAGTAAGATGAACATTTCAAAATACCTGTCTCCCAAGGCTTTGTTTTTTGTCATGCTTTGTTTTCTATTAGGATTACACTCCTAACCAATTTACCCATCCTACAAATTCTTTTTCTTATTAGATATTTTCTTTATTTACATTTTAAATATTATCCCCTTCCCTGGTTTCCCCTCCAGAAATCCCTATCCCAACCCCTTCCCCCTGCTCACCAATTCACTCACTCCTGCTTCCCTATCCTGGCATTCCCCTTACACTGGGGCATGGGACCTTCACAGGACCAAGGGCCTCTCTTCCCATTGATGACCATCTAGGCCATCTTTTGCAACATATGTAGCTAGAGCCAAGGGTCCCTCCAGGTGTATTCTTTAGTTGGTCGGTTAGCCCCTGGGAGCTCTGGGTGTACTGGTTGGTTCATATTGTTGTCCTTCCTATGGGGTTTCAAATCCCTTTAGCTCCTTGGTGTATTTCTCTAGCTCCTCCATTGGGGACCATGTTCTCAGTCCATTAGTTGGCTGTGAGCATCCACTTCTGTGTTTCTTAGGCACTGGCAGAGCCTCTCAGGAGACAGCTATATCAGGTTCCTGTCAGCAAGCAATTGTTGACATCCACAATAGTGTCTGGGTTTGGTGAGTAAATATGGGATAGATCTCCAGGTGGGGCAGTTTCTGGATGGTCTTTCCTTCAGTTTCTGTTCCACACTTTGTCTCTGTTTATCCTCCCATGGGTATTTTGTTCCCCTTTCTAAGAAGGACTAAAGTATCCATACTTTTTTTTCCCTTCTTCTTGAGCTTCATGTGGTCTGTGAATTGTATCTTGGATATTTTGAGCTTTGGGCCTAATACCCACTTATCAGTGAGTGCATACAAATTCTAACAGCATCTGCAGTAAGCTCTTCAGTCTTCTGCTCCTAAATAAATACAAATGTTTGTACGATTATTTTTCACTTATGTCTCAAAACACAATTATGCTCTCATCTTCCTGTCATCTTTGCATCATTCTCCCCACTTCTCTTCATACCAATAGATCACTCTGCCTGCTCTCTGTTGTTCAACTGAATCTGGGAATTACCACTTCTTTTTGAAAATCCCACACCCAACCCATCTGCAAATTCTCTTTTATTCTCTCTAAAGTACACACCATTTGTTGCTGGGGGGAAGGCATCCCCAGTGTGGGGTGTTTCTTCTTCTTTCTTGTTGGTTCTTCTTGAGCCAGTGGAGGGGGAAGAGCGTAGGTGGAGGATAAGACTTTGTCTTAGAAGATGGAGGATAAGACTTTGTCTTAGAAGATTCTGGGGTAAGACTTGTCTTAGATTCTGGGGTAAGATTTTGTCTTGAGAGAAATTTAAGGTTGCTGTATAATAAAAAGTTTACTTAAGTCTAAGTTACTTTGCTATTGTAGCTGACCTGTCTTCTCTGATCCTCTGAGGCCAGAAACTGCAGTCTCTGGCACTTAGCACCTCATCCTAAAACATCAGGAGATTAAGTAAAGGATTCATTGCCAGAGCCTTTTCCCTATTGTCCAGATGCCTCTTGCTTGTTTGTCTAGGGGGAAGTTCGGAGAAATAAACTTCTATTGAACCAGGAGAAGAGAATAGCACTCGCTGAAGGAAAAACTTTTACATAAGCAAAAATGCATAATCTCACATAAATTCATATTCAGGTTCATTCATGCTCATTTCTTTATTTTCATTTAAATCCAGTTGGGCTTAGCTTTCAGGTATTCTCACAGTTACATACTTACACACACACACACACACACACACACACATATACATTCTCACAATTACATCCTTACACACACATCCATACTTATATATTCATATGGAGCAAAAGACCAAGCATGGGTCCAGAAAGAACTCACTCATTCTGGATGAAATATGCACTCCAATCTTTATTACATAGAGAAAGAAAAGACCTCTAACTTTTTAATGCTAAATGAATCAAACTCATGTTTGTAAGAAAAAACCTTTGCTTCTTTTAATAAGACTAAGCCTGCCCTGTCCTTACCATGGGACCTGTTCTGTCCATGGTAAGGAGAAGCCTGCCCGCTCCCTCTGCTCTCTGTGACATCTTCGTTTTTCCTCTTTCCCTCTGCATTCTGCACATAGCACTCTTAGTATTTTATGTTACCTATAATTTCTAAGTTATTCCACTCAGCAGCCTTCTTCTAATCTAAAAAGTGTTCTGTCTAAAAACTTCTCCTCAGCTCAGTTCCTCTCTCAGCTCAGTCTTCTCACCTCTGTCCCTCAGTCCTGACTCTTCTCTTTGTCCTCAACCCTTAAACATCATTCAGAACACATGATCACATGTTAAAAAGTTCATCAAAAGTTCACACAAAAAAATCAAATCATAAATTGAAATAGAAGTTTACAACAGAGAATGTTTACATGCATATCCATTAGGACTGATTATCTAGCTAAACATCCACCACCTGTCTCAGCTCCACAGGTTCACAGAAGGTGTAAAACCATAACTAAATTTTAGTGAAGTTTTATATAGATAAACCCAGTCCATATTTTATCTTCTGTCCTAAAACCTATAATAAATCATTAGTTCCCTTTTTAAGACCTTTGGTTAATTGTTTTACAACCTCTTGGAATGTGCTCTGAGTAGGAGAAAGTCTTGTTGCCATCTATGAGCAATTAACTGGTGACAGCTGAAAGACTGGCATAGTTCTCATTGCAGCTTTGAATATCAGAAAAGGACCTAATTGCAGTCCCATTATTTAAGAGCTTAATAATCAGATATAATTTTAGGAATTTGTATAGGATCATCATTAAGACTTAAGTTATCTATTTGTCTATATAGCATCAGTACAAGATAGTACATCTTCGTGGATCTGCAGAGATCTGTTCCAAAGAGATGTGATACTACATAGTGATGGTTATATATGTTTAATGATAGCAGTAAAAGCATATTAAAACCAGGAATTTTTCCTAAAATGAGTCCCTCAGCTTTGCTTAATGAGGGCTTGCATGTTGCAGATTACATAATAATCTGAGGCAGACCACTTTAGGATGATCACCTGCTAGTTATTAGTTTGTCCCATTATGGCTCCAGAAAGTTTGTATTTTTACTATCCTCAGTCTAGAATTCTCTACTTTTCCAGAGTAATGCAATAGTCTTTTTAATGACTTGTCTGTTTCTCCTTTTGCTCTTTAATTAGCAATTCTTCATATAGCTGCCAGTCTGATCTTTTGTTTATTTTTTATTTTTTACTAAGACTTATTTTCTTTTTTTATTAGATATTTTCTTCATTTACATTTCAAATGCCGTCCCCAAAGTCCCCTATAACCTCCCCCTGCCCTGCTCCCCAACCCACCCACTCCCACTTCCTGGCCCTGGCATTCTCCTGTACTGGTGCATATGATCTTTACAAGACAATCCATGGCATCTTAGTGATCAAAACACTCTAGTGACGTCTCAATGCACTTAGACTGGAGTTCAAGCTCTGTATAATGGTTTAGTCACTCCCTGCCTTTCTTACTTTCTTGCTTATAATTGCTTTTCCGTCTCTTTTGAATTTGATCAAATCATACTATTTCTAAGTTCTTTCAAATGCACACAACCTTATTCAAATTTGTGCATCACTATCTAATTTACATTTATTTATAACTCTACTACCTCTGTTATGGATGATTGCTTACTTTTCATTGCTGATTGCCATTTTCCCCAGCCTCTGGTCAGCAGAGGTGGGGAAAAGAGGACATGTACGCCAAGGCAGGGTTCAAGCAGCTTCCACAGCTTATGCTTTATTCAGCTTCAGCTTCAGCTCTTTTTATTACGGGGAATCGCCCAATTTATCCGCCTCCACCCTCTGCACTCATCTCTCGCCACTCTTCATCATCCAATCAGCATTCAGCACCCTCTGTACACGAGCCATGCACGCAGACAGGGTGCACGTTGATAGGCTAGTGACTCAATATCATGCTGTATGACACTATGCATCGGGCGGGCAGTGCATGATCATTCAGGTGTGCATGATCATTCAGGTGTGCATGATTATTCAGGTGCGCGTGATCATTCAGCTGTGCATCATCATTCGGGTGCACATGATCAGGTTCTTGGAAAACAAGCAGGGATCACCAGGCTTGGCAATGAGCCAGGGCACTGCCTTGGCTGCTGTGTGGCCACATCTGCTTCCCACATCAGATTTTAACCTAACATTTTCTCAAAAACAACTATCCAAACACTGGCAATCAAGATAAAGTTTACGATGAGTTTTCTTTGTTGTGTCACATGTATTCTATAGTGTTTCATGTAAACTATTCATCAATACTTAAATTTACACTATTACTATATGAGTTTTCTATTCTATAATATAAATTGTATTTTAACAGTGGTTTCATTTGTCTTCTCATTCTGTTTGTCCTTCTCCTCTAACATAATATCTGCAATTGGAATACCATAGTTGTGGGGGACAGAGAATAAGATAGGGGAGGGATGAAAGGCAAGAGAGAAATCACTGAAAACATTGACATTTAATCCACATTCCCAAAATGCGTCAAGATTCATTTTTGGTGCATACTACTCTATAGATATTAGATACCTAAAGATCAATGAATTCATTGGGAAATTATTTATAAAATTCTTATAGAAATTTGTAATGTTCATTCTTCATTTATTATTTCATAAAATTTGTCTGTTCAGTGCCATTCTTGATGCTATTTAACAAAATTAATCTTAAAATTAATTAATAGTTAAGAATTATTTTCTAATTCTAACATTGATTTACAGCTTTGGATTGTCAAATCACAGTTTAACATTTAAGAAAGTATCAAGGCAAAAGGAGAAAAATACATAGAGTGTAACCTTTCTTTTTTTTAAGGGGAGCATATTTATTTCTTACAGATAAAATAAGATGTAGGTTATCTTTTATTTTTTACTAATTTATTAATTAATCCATTTATTTTCATCTCAAATGACATCCCACTTCCTGATTACCCCTCCACAAACTCCCCATCCCATATCACCCCTCTCCCCTTTGCCTCTCCGAGGGTGCTCCCCTCCCACTTACCCTCTTCCACCCTAACTCTCCAGCATCCCCCTATGCCAAGACATAAAATCTCCACAGGACAAAGGGCTCCCCTTTCCATTGATATCAGAAAAGGTCTTCTTTCTAGTCATTTAATGCATTAATGCTTGAGAACTGGGCAAAAACATAAAACTGGCTATATTAAAATATAAATATGCTAAAGAGAAACTTGGTGCGTAATGAATAATGAATGAAAGACAAAATGGGTATCTTATATTAGTTTCAGTTTTAGAAAAAAAATGAGAACATATGAGAAGAGAAAAAATACACTATGAATGCCAGAATAATGAAAGTATGGCTTTTGTGAGAATATTGGTAAAGGTTATAAAGGTCTTTGATATGTCAGTGATATAAAGAAATATAAAATGATGCAAAGTGAGAAGTTCCATGTTAAGTCAAAGGTAGATTAGAAGGATAAACTAAAAGAAAGTCCATGAAATTCATATTTACCTGCTGTGGGATACTCTTAAAGTCTGCATTTTCAAAATCTAATTTTCAGAAAGGTTAGAACACTCCAATATAACTGCAGTCGTCTTTTCTCTTCTATTTATAATTGAATTTCACCTAAAACGAAAGGCACACATATGTTTTAGTAGTTTGCTATATAAAATGTATGGCCCAACCCCAAATGAAAAACAAATGCATGCTTGGATCTCTGTTCTTGCCTACTTTGAGTAGGATTACTGTCGTATTTTTAAATCCCATTTCTGCACTGAAAATGACAGCTCAAGTGAGAAAGCCAAAGGATGCCTCTGGGAATGACGTGGGAGATGTAATCCTGGCCAAATTATCAATGCATGCCAAGTATACAGGAAACTATGGCAGATAGATTAAAATTCTTTTGGTTTAATTTTTTTATTTTAATTTTTATTTACTTTACATTCTGACCATTGTAGTTTCCCCTCCTTCCTCTCTTCTTAGTCTTTCTTCCCTAGTTCTCAGTGCCCCCCCAACACACACACACACATACACACACACACACACACACACACACACACATCATACACTTCTCTTACTTTCTCTTCGGGAAAAGGGAGGCCTCCTGCCGCGTGCCCCAGCCACCAGCCAGCAGAGGTGGGGACAAAACGACATGTACACCAAGGCAGGGTTCGAGCAGCTTCTGCTTCAGCTTCCATTTCTTTTATTCTCCTTTTTTTTGGGGGGGGATTGCCCAATTTATCCGCCTCCACCCTCTGCACTCGTCTCTCACCACTCTTCATCATCAAATCAACATTCAGCACGCTTTGAACATGAGCCACGCACGCAGACAGGGTCCACGTTGCCAGGCCAGTGACTCAATATCATGCTGTATGATGCTACGTGTCAGGAGGACAGCACTTGATCATTCAGGTGCGCATGATCATTCAGGTCTGCATGATCTTTCAGGTGTGCATGATCAGGTTCTTGGTAAACAAGCAGGGATCATGGGGCTTGGCAATGAACCAGGGCGCCATCTTGACTGCTGCTTGGCCGCATCCTCTTCTTATATCTCACCCTTTTTGTTTAATTAAAATGACTCCGGGATCGCATCTGTCTTAAGTAGCATGAGGATTCATGTTATATCCTTACCCATCATAGGTGTGGTGAACTCACTTTCACCAGCCTGTCTTAAGTTGGTAGTTGGTATGCACATGTGAAAATCTTACCTGTCATAGATTAATGATCCAGTCTACTGAGCCAAACATGGGGCGAATTATCTGACTCTATAGCCACCACAGCTTAACTCAACAACTGTTTATTGGCCTGCACCAGTCTGCGCATGTGCATCATCCACCACAGCATACCAACACATACAGCACACAGCAAAAATCCCCAGAAGGTCATCCCTCTCCAATCCTTGAGGAAGCTGAAGGTCCCCTGGATCATCTTCAAACACTGCTGAGCGGTGGCAATCTCCACACGGATGTTGTTCACTGCAAAAATGGATGCCTGTAATTCTTTCATCTTTCTATCGAAATCATGACTCCAATTTCCTAATAGCATGGATCCAAATTCACAGGACAAATTAGCTGCATGCGAAAAATTCTGATACTACACAGAGGTTACACAAATTCCTGACATATGGGTTACACATGACACAAAGACTAATTGCTCCAGAATATCTATCTGCTCTTGGAGCAAATCCATTCTCTGATTTACTAATCAGATTCCAGTTTTCAGCTGAGAGTTTATTCCTTTTTTTTTTTTTTTCAGGGTTCATATACTTGTAAGGGATATCCTGTCTGATTATTCCCAAAATTTCCTTGTCCCATGAGCATGTCTACGCTCCAAGCAGGTTGGCCATTAGTGGCCTTTACAGAAGCCTGTTCAACAGTGTTCTCAAGGTATGCAGCCTTCCAATTTTTCCAATTTAAGTAACCTCCTCCAGATAACACTACCTTACATAGATTTTGCCAATCGAAAGGAATCATACAGAATCTCTGTAATCCCTTCACCTGAGTCACAGTGAAGGCAGCTTGGGGGCCATAGGTAGTTACTGACTCTAAGTTTCTGAATTGTTTTCCAATTTAATGGCCCATGATGTCATTGCCCTTGCTGATCTTGAAACACTGGGAAGGCACCAACTTCACGAGGCAGATTTCGCCATACCGAAGCATGGTGGCCGCACTTTACTTCACTTCCTCTTTCCCCTTTATAGGGAGGAGGTAAGGGCAAGGGAGGTGCCGAGGGTTCAGGCGGCCTTCCTCACCTAAAACTCAACTTAGATATCATACTAGTCACTTCATCTCCACTGTCAGATGATTCATCTGAACTTCCCTCCTCACTCTCTTGTTCTTTAGCTTCTTCTGTTTTGCTGACTTATCATTTGCCTTTTTCTACTTCTGCTGCATGAGCCTTTATGACACCGTGGACATAATTTTGGATGTCTCACAGGAGCAGTAGTTGGCTGCGGGCTATTGGGACAATCTCTGTAAAATGCTCAGCCTGGCCACAGGACAACTTTTCTAACTCGGCAGCATACCTTCTTCTTTTGTCCACCAGGCAAGATTTAATTAAATTCCAAATTGCTAACAGTTGCACCAACACCGTTCTTACTTTCATATTTGAAGCAATCTCCTCCTGCTCTCTTCACTTTTAACTTGGTTCCTGTGCTGGGAACCTAACTCTGTCCCATAACCCCGGGAGCTTAACTTCGTCCCTGTGCCGGGAACCTAACTTCGTCCATTTTCCGGGAGCCTAATTCTATCCCTATACCGGGAACCTAACTTCGTCCCTCTACCAGTGAGCCTTTTCCTAGTGCTAGATTACTCTTACCATGGAACTCCTCCATAGCTTCTTTTCATACCAGCTGCTCCTGGAGAAAAGTTCCCTGTATGGGCCACCAGATGCAGCTTTCATAGTTCCCCATACAGGTCACCAGAGGCCTCTTGCTTCTTGATTCAGCTGCTCTTTTCAGAGTTCAAACAGCTTCCCTCTTCACTTCTGCTTCTTTATTCTCCCTTTATTCTGGGAGATTGCCCAAGTTATCCGCCTCCACCCTCTGCACTCATCTCTCACCACTCTTCATTATCCAATCAGCATTCAGCATGCTCTGTAGATGAGCCATGCACACAGACAGGGTGAGCGTTCATAGGTCAGTGACTCAATATCATGCTGTGTGACTATGCATCAGGCGGACAGCACATGATCATTCAGGTGTGCATGATCATTCAGGTGTGCATGATCATTCAGGTGCACATGATCAGGTTCTTGGTAAACAAGCAGGGATCACAGGGCTTGGCAATGAGCCAGGGTACCATCTTGGCTGCCACGTGGCCACACCCACTACCCACAGCCTCCCATGGATATCAACCAGCCTTGGCATATCAAGTTGCAGTAAGACTAGGCACATCTTTTCCTATCAAGTCTAGGCAAGGCAGTAAGTTTAGGAGAAATGGTTCCAAATGCAGGCAACAGAGTTAGAGATAGTCCATGTTTCCACTTTTAGGAAGATCAAGCTTCACAGATGTTCCGTATGTTTAGAGGGCCTAGGACAATCTCATACATTGTCTCTGGTTGTCAGTTCAGTCTATGTGCCCAGGTTAGTCGATTCTGTAGATTTTCTTGTGGTGTTTTTGAAACCTCTGGCTCCTACAATACTTCCTTCCTCTCTTCTACAGGAATCCCAAAACTGACTAATGTTTGACTATAGTTCTCTGCACCTGCTTCCATCACCAGGTTGAAGCCTCTCTGATGGAAGTTAAGTTAGGCTCCTGACTGCAAGTACAGCACAATATCATTAATGTGTCAAAGTGGGCTCACTCTCATGTCATGAGTCTCAAGCTGGACCAATAATTTAGTTGGATGCACTACAATTATTTGATTGCATTATCATTACTGTCTTTTCTGCTGGAATGTATGTGGAATGTATGCAGACTGATTGATGCAGAATATTCCCTATGTTGAGTTCAGGAGTGGCTTTTTAACAATTACAGTAGTTTTTAACAATTATAAAACAGGGTTTCTTAAGCAAACACACTGAAGGCAAAAGGAGTTTTAATATGTTATATATTAAGTCTATTCTTTATAATCGTCTGTCCAGCCAGCCATACAAAAACTAAGTCAGGAAAATCTTAAATTTGAGGCTAGTTGAAGGTGCTTAAGCAGTCCAAGTCTCACAAAACAAAACATAATCAAATACACATGCAGTCATATAAATGTAATAATATATAATATAAATATTACACAAATAACTCTAAAAACAAATAGGTATTTACACATCACTTAAAAGTAAAATATAAGTTTATAAGCTTAGATATGATGTTAATTCTATTTTATATCTGTGTCAGTGATAGTCAACTGTTATATTAATGATACGGATTCAAATATGTAATTTGCTCTTTTCCTTCCTGAGTTTGTCTTTTGTTATTGTGATATTTGTAACAGCATTTCAGCCCCCCCCCCCATTGTACTGGTTTTTCATATAAAGCTTTTATTTCTGAAAATTTCAATTTCTTATTTCATTGGTATTAAAAATGTTATTGCAAAATTGACTGTATAAACAATAAATGATGAACTCAGTTTTATATATGTAGCATAATATACACAACAAAAACGCATATAGAAGTGTCCTGACTCTATAGAATTTCTTTTTTCTACCTATCTCTGTTATCACACATCCTCACAGCATGTATCATCTCCACTAAATAAAAGCTAAGGATGGAATAAAAAAGACCTCAGGTCAAGCCACGCTCAACATTCTAGGACACTACACACTTACTTTATCTGAGACAGTGAGTGGTTTTGGAATCTGAGCCATGTCTGTGAGCACATTGTCCGTTTCTTGCATAAAACACTATTGTAAATATATTCCTTATCTCTGAAACAGATAAAGCAAACAGTGTTATATCTTAAATCATATTTATCACATGTTAAAAAAATATCATTATCTAAAAGGCATTATTCTTAGCTACAGCCAGAAGCTAGGAACAAAACAGGAAAGTCACACTGAGTTTATTTTAAAACAATCTTCTTATGCAGAGAATTATTTTGAATTTTTGAGCAAGTATTAACTGAATAATTCACAGGAAAAGAATAAGATAGTATAAACCAGAATCCTTCAAGTATACATAATTTATACATATGTATACATAAAGTATACATACTTTACTCTAGGCATGTCAGACTTAACATTGTCCACTAACCAATGTAAAGAGAAACAAAGGAATTTTTTTTAATTTCAAATTAGACATCAACTTTTGGCTAAAGAACATTTTGAAGGATATCCAAAGATACAAAATCATGTGTTAGGATTCTAGAGAATGGTAAAATGTAGATATACAAATTTGAAAATGTTCAGCATACATGCAGCATTTGAAAATTCCAGGAATGAATGATCTGAAAAGACAGTTTTCAGCAGTAACACAACTGTTGTGCTATGTCTGCATGGACATTGATAACAAGGATAAATAGAAGGATATTATTTTATTCACAATGACTCAGTCCCCAACTTTCTGTAGGGTTAATAATAGCATATCCTAAATTTGGTGAAATAAAATAATGACACTTTATCTTTCAGTCTTAGTTATTAGATATTTGAAGTACGTTTAAACTACTGGGCAGGAGCTGAGGTGTCTATCAGACCTCACTGGCTCTGGAGTTCTGGCAGGGAATTTCTTCCTTGCTTCTTTCAGCCTCTGGCGGTTACTGTCATTGTTTGGCTAGCAGTTCTGTCACTCCAGACTCATCTTCTGCCACCAACTGGCCTCTTATATTTTCTGTTCTAAAATATCCCTTTATTTCTTCTTAAAAGTGGTTAACATGAGTTGGGTGGTGGTGGCACACGCCTTTAATCCCAGCACTTGGGAGGCAGAGACGGGCAGATTTCTGAGTTTGAGGCCAGCCTGGTCTACAAAGTGAGTTTTAGGACAGCCAGGACTATACAGAGAAACAAAAATAAAAACAAAAGCAAACAAACAAACAAAAAGTGGTTAACATTAAGTGAGGTTAGAGAATCTTAGAAAGGAAAAAAATAAAGTGCATATTCTTGCTCATATACAGAACCTAGGCAATAATATGTGTGTATATATAAACAATTGTACATGTGGTTACAGGAGAGCATATGAAAAAGAAAACCTGTCAACATGAGGAGAAGAGGAAAGAGTGAGAGGACACAGTTATGAAGAAGTTTATAAAGCTAATTGTTTGTATAGTTCTAACTCTGTCATGGATTTTGTTTTTGGTAGTAGCTATATACATAAAAAAACATTAAATTGTGAAAGGATAGATTCCAATGTGAATCTCCATAGATTCAAAATGACTGTTCTTACTGTATAATTTTTCATTGAGATCTGGAATTTTGGTGCAGTTAATTGTGGTGTATGATTTTTTATTTGTAAGGGTTTTAATATAATAAGTTTTTTAATGGATATACTTAGAGTTCATGCTGATAATCCTGAATATGATTTCTATCCCATGGCAATAATCGTATTAGAATGTACATTGTTATGTAAACTGTCACTCAAAGTCCCAGTGATTAGGATGTGTATTTCTATAGGGGTTTGTCATTAATCTATTTGAATGGTATGATTCTCATTAAGGATATTATATAGATTTTATCTTATTTTTAATGAGGACAAATGCAAATAGTTAAGAAAATACACATTCACATTCATACAAACACAGTAACACACACAGAGTAAGGGATTATCTAATATCAGGAACAGTGCTATTCAACAGAGTAGCTCCTAAACAAAACAGTCAGTTGAACAATTGAAATACAGCTAGTCAGAATTATGAAGTGCTGTGAATATAAAGTGACTCATAATTGGAAGTTTTGATAGAAGAAAAAGTATAAAATGTTGTCTTTTGATTGATTATAGTTATATATTATATTTGACTATATTATAATAAGCATTCTCAAGTTTCCCTTTTTAAATATTGCTACTACAAAATTTAAAGTTACATCTTGTTCACAATTCACTTCAGTGAGGTCTTAATCCTGTGGAATATGTATAAGTTTAAATCTCTTCATCTAAGAGAGCAATGTTTTCTTACAAATAAATAATTTAAATTCCTGAAAGTCACACAGCAAGTTAATTAAATACCCTGCTTTATTATTCTATAGCAGTACCCTGCGCCATTATAATTCATATTCATTCTAATTACTCACTGCTGCTTTTCTCTGTTTCACAGCAACAACACAGCATCTCCACCTGTGCAGTAATTAACCAGCTCTGTTGCTTCAGCCTCCGTAAACTCCTAATTCTCGGCACCCACAAGCGCCACAGGCTCTTACCCTCCTAGTTCTGATCAAGATTCTCACCAAGATAGTTTGTAGGGTATGGGTAAGTAGCAATCTTCCAGAACAGACAAAATAAAGCTATTTCAAGGTGTCTGGCATTGTCTTGTAATGTGCTGAGGGTGGTGAGTAAATGAGGGAGAAAGATTATAATGGAGAGGACGGGGGAAGCTGTGAGGAAGGAGCAATGTCTTTCGGTAAAGAGCATTTGAGGTTTCAGACTCCTGTTTTGTTCTGAGACAATAATTTGGATGTATAATCTGGGGGACAAATATGAGAGTTTTTTGCATGGTGAATGTATATTCAGGGGGAGAGGGGAGAAAAAGCTATTGATGGTCCTGAAGCACACTGTTATTTCAAATACCATATATAACATTCAAATGTATGTTGTATGCTCTACTGCGTATGCATATACTAACTTTAATGTTTGCACATTTGTGAGTAAGAGTTTGTGAGAATGGTTAAAGATGATGAGACTAGCCATAAGACCTCCAAAAGGAAACAGGAGGTATTGAGAAGCAGGGGAGTGGAAAGGAGGCTATTGTGGTTGGGAGGGCACACAGGAGGGAAGATGAGGCACAGAAGGAGGGAGAACAAGGAGAAAATCAAACTACCCAAGGAGCTAAAGGGGTCTGCAACCCTATAGGTGGAACAACAATATGAACTAACCAATTACCCCCACCCCCCAGAGCTGTGTCTCTAGTTGCATATGTAGCAAAGGATGGCCTGGTAGGCCATCAATGGGAGGAGAGGCCTTTGGATTTCAAAAATAATATGCCCCAGTACAGGGGAATGCCAGGGCCAGGAAGCAGGAGTGGGTGGGTTGGGGAGCAGGTCAGGGGGGAGAGTATAGGAGGTTTTGGGGATAGCATTTGAAATGTAAATGAAGAAAATATCTATATAAAAATGTGCCTTTAAAAGAGCATGAAAAATTTGTTAAGAAGAACAACAACAACAACGAAGTATTTGAAGAATGTCATAATGAAAACTAACTCTTTGCAAGCTAATAACTAACTAACTAACTAAATAAATAAATAAATAAAAATAAAAATTCATGAATGCAACATATACTATAATACTATTTTGTGCAGACAAAAGTTGAATGCCAGTAAATGTAATGATGTATTTAAGGTCACACAACTAGCATGTTTCAAAGAAAACAGGACTCATTACATTATGGGAAGATATCCTTACTGAGTTAGAAAACTAAAAAAAATGAATATATCTGTAGAGGTGGGAAATTGACATATAATGTGATAATATTAGAAAACGCTAATCATTAAATGATGGGTGGATGTGTGATCTGAGTGACGCAAGCTAGGGATATGTTTTTTCACAGCAAATAATACTTGGCAGCTGTAGAAGCATCAATACTGAAAGCCTCATAAGAAACAGCACATCACAATAGCCAAGGTTATACAAGACAATATTGTGGGAGATACTGCTTTTCTTAGCATTTGTGTTTAGTCATTATAATTGTGTAATTATTTCCTACTCCTCTTTAAAATATCCATGCATAAAAATACATAGTAATTAAATACTCTCTATATCTTGGAGACACTGATGTGTTCCTACATTGTACTAAATTTCCTCATCACAAATACTTTATGAGATACTACAAATAAAATACAACTTTTGTAGATGAAAATAATAAGGTTCAAGGAGATCAAATAACTGCTGAGACTCACACAGACAGGTGACAGAGCTAGGAAGTACATAGCAATGTTAATACAGAGTCTGCTACAGTAGAGCACTATTATCATATCACATGAAAAAAACCTAAGTTCAGAGTAAGATGAAATATTGCAGCTATGTTAAGAATGATTGTGTATATGTATTTCACTATGTTCACCAAGATTAAGGACATAATCTTTCTTCTCTGAATTTTACAGTTACACTGTAAAATATATAACATGGTTTTTGTATTGATGACATACTAAACACAATCAATTGTTCCTGCCATCTGCTGATTGTAATCACTGAAAATGATGAGAACAATGTGTCTCAGTGGATTAAATCTAGATGACATGAGACAGGTCCTCTAATCGAATCTCATAAGTGACTTCTTAACCCAGCGGTTCCCTAGTATCATTTTTTATTGTATATAAATTAATTAATTAGCAATGTAAAATATCTTTTGGGAAGAACATTGAATTAAGGCTAAGATAACTGCAGGGCATGGTGGCGCACACCTTTAATCCCAGCACTCGGGACTGAGTTTGAGGCCAGCCTGGTCTACAGAGTGAATTCCAGGACAGCCAGGGCTATACGGAGAAACCCTGTCTCGAAAAACCAAAAAATAAAAAAAAAAAAATAAGATAACTGTCTTCTAAAGTTTGTCATACCTAATTCTAAAATATCAATTGGTACATCACATTGTTTAAATGAACCACATTTTCTGTATCCATTCTTCTGTTGTGGGATATCTGGGTTATTTCAAGCTTCTGGCTATTACAAATAAGGTCACTATGAACATAGTGTAAAACATGTCCCTATGGCATGGTGGGGCATGTTTTGGGTATACACCCAAGGATGGTATAGCTGGGTGTTCAGGTAGATCTATTTTCAGTTTTCTGAGGAACCTTCAGATTGATTTCCAGAATGGTTGTACCAGTTTGCAATCCCACCAGCAATAGAAGAGTATTCAAGAGGAGTATTCATCTTTCTCCACATCCTTCGAAACATGTGCTATCACCTTAGTTTTTGATCTTAGTCATTTTGATTGGTGTAAGGTGCAATCTCAGAGTCGTTTTGATTTATATTTCCCTAATTACTAAGAACTTTGAACATTTCTTTAAGTGCTTCTCAGCCATTCAAGATTTCTCCATTGTGAATTCTGTTAAGTTCTATACACTATTTTCGGCTCGGTTCTTCGGTCTCTTGGTGGTTAGCTTCGTGGATATTAGCCCTCTGTTGGATGTAGGGTTACTGAAGATTTTTTTCCCCAATATGTAGGTTGATGATTTGTGCTATTGACTATGCCCTTTACCTTATAGAAGCTTTCCGGTTTCATGAGGTCCCATTTATCAATTCTTGATCTTTGAGCCAGAGCCATTGGAATCCTGTTTAGGAAATTTCCCTCCCCACCTTCTGTGCCAATGAGTTCCAGGCTCTTTCCCATTTTCTCTTCTGCTAGATTCAGTCTATCTGGTTTTATGTTGAGGTCCTTGATGCACTTGGACTTGAGTTTTGTGCAAGGTGACAAATATGGATCTATTTTTATTTTTCTACATACAGACTTCCAGTTAGACCAGCACCACTTATTGAAGATGCATTCTTTTTTTCTCACTGTTTATTTTTGGCTCCTTGTTTTGGTAAAAGATCATTTGTCTGTAAGCTGTGTGACAAAGTCTTCAAGTCTCTCAAGAAAGAAATTGAAGTAGACTGCAGAAAATGGAGAGCTCTCCCATGCTCATGGATTTATAGAATTAACATAGTAAAAATGATCATATAGATTCAATGCAATCCCCACCAAAATTCCAACACATTTCTTAAAAGACATTGAAAGAGCAATTCTCAAATTCATCTGGAAAAACAAAAACTCAGAATAGCTAAAACAATTCTTCACAATAAAAGAACTTCTATGGAAATCACCATCCCTGACCTCAAACTACACTACGGAGAAATAGTGATAAAAACTGCATGGTATTGGTACAGAGACTGACAGGTTGATCAATGGACTAGAGTTGAAGTTCCAGAAATAAAATCATTCTTCTGTTTCTTATTGACCTTTTAAGATTAGGATTTTTTTTCTGATGAGATATAAAGTAATAACATTTATCCTAATATATATAATCTTGAACCAGAAGCAGTGACAGTATCCAGCTCTGTTATCACATGACAAGTTTGTGAAGTCACAAGGTGCTGAATACATCTTAGAAAAAATTACTTTTCCTTAATTCATTCATCCTTTATTAAAATACTAAATATTTTTAACTGTGTATAATATACCAGGCATTATTTGAAATAATAGTCATGTATATAAGAGGATGGAAGATACCTGCTCCAGTGGAGCTTCCTGACCAGTAGTTATTTGTAAGTTTTGCTACAAAACAAACAAATGAATGAATAAACAAAATAAACAAACAAGTGAGTGATGTTTCTCAAAGAATGATGTCTTCACCTGTTGGACATGTACATGAAACTTAATAATCCATGAAAAATAAAACGCTGTGGCTTTCTCCTATGAGAGAAAATTGACATCATTGGTAAAGAGTATTTGCCATAATTTGTGAGAGAACTTTCTAAATGTTCATGTCAATGGATTAAACAACACCCTGAGGTATTTGATATCTACTCAGAAAAATCAGAATCGACAGAGGCAAAGCAACAAGATACTCGGTAGAGGTAATGAATTGGAAGTTATTTGAATTGCCAGCAAGTAAGGTTTTTGAGGACTTTGCATGAGAGCAGGGACCAGAGAGTAAGGGAAGCCAGGTCACAACTTTTTGTACCAAAAAAGGTGTTTCTTGTGAGAATAAGACATAAAAGAGGCATTTTTACTCACAGACATTCTTCCTGGAGCCTGTGGAAAACATCTGTGAGCACAGAGATATGAGTCAGGGAGCCAGACTATTGCAAATCCTGTGAGATTGGCGCATTTCCTTTTCTCTTTTATTCTTTTAGCACTTGACTTGTAGGAAAATGGTATCTTTCTCCGAACTTATTGCTTCTTTCTTTACACTTTATTGTACTAGAAATATCTATTCCTCATATAAGAAGTGTTCCTCTTTTCCATTTTGAACCTAGTTATATATTTAGTAATTTTAAAGACAATTCCTAGAAGTGCTACTAGTGAGAATGAGAACTTTAATGTACTCAGGACCATTAAAATTTTATCTTATGAAATACCCACAATAGAAGCAGCATTAATGGGGACCAGCTTTGTTTCAACTCACAGTGCTGCCCAACAGTCCTTATTTGTGAGAGATGAGGATATCAGAAACAAGATAGTCACATCACGTCAGTCAAGTGCAGAGAAAGGTAAGTGAATGTGTGCTGATACATAGATCCTCTTCTTTCTTATATACTCCAGGACTAAAACCCAGGAACATGTGCCTCTCACATGAATTGAGTCTTTCTACATCAATTAATGTAATCAAGTTAGTCTACAGATGTGTACACATGCATCCTAATCTAGACAATTACTCAGTCAAAAGTGAATTTAGATTGTGTCAAATACAGGCAACACTTAACACTAATATTCATGATCTTTAATCTTCTTGCCTAATGCTATTTATGTTTACGTTTTGCTCACCTGCCCAGGCATTGCCTTAGAAATGTTAAAAATCTTAGTTAAAGGAAATAAATGAATGCCCCTTACTTCTTTGAAGTAATTCCATGGGAAATAGTGTCTTTATTTATCTTTATTCTTCTTTAACACATATTATCTAAATATTTTAATTTTATTAGCATAACTTATTAGTTTTGGCTTAAAAATTAAAATTATATGAGGAATTATTTCCTAGGTGCTAATGTAATGCCCTTTCTATCATATTATGTCTATATAAGTACAATAAGCAATAAATTGTCACAAGCTGTTTATCAACCAGGCTCAATTCTAAGTACTTTATTCTGTGACCATCCCTAGTTTTGTACATTCATTTTTTTTTCAGAATCATATCCAACTTTTTACCTCTTTTCTAGTTATAACTTTTCTTGATGATGATAATGATGACATTTTGTGTGTGTTCGTGAGCATATGTGTGCCTGGGTGTCATGGTGTGTGTATGTACAAAGGCCAGAGAAATACATTTGAGAGTTGATTCTTTTCTTTTACTCTGGGTTCTAGGTGTAAAACTCTTGTCATTGGACTGCAGGGCGGGTGTTCTCAAGACATTATGCTTTACTTTATTTACATTTATTACATTTATTTACATTTACATGTTTATATGTTTAATATTTGAATGTTGATTTAGATAATTTGCTCCATTTGTGTGCTGATTTTTTTGTGCGTGAAAACTTATCCCTTCTCATCTATATCTCCCTACTGTAGTCTGAAATTAGCTACCTTTGTCCTTGGGGTTTACTGTCCCTTCTTTCCCCTGATAGATCCATTATTATTTTAGATTGGATGCCTTTATTTGTTTGATTAAAGCCTTTATTTTCTTTTTTTTTAAAGATTTATTTATTTATTATATATAAGTACACTATAGCTGTCTTCAGACACTCCAGAAGAGGGTGTCAGATCTTGTTAGGGATGGTTATAAGCCACCATGTGGTTGCTGGGATTTGAACTCTGGACCTTCGGAAGAGCGGTCGGGTGCTCTTACCCACTGAGCCATCTCACCAGCCCCCAGCCTTTATTTTTTAAAGCATGCATTTAAAGACTAAATAGCTAAATAAGTGTTTTTTGGGTCTTAACATTCTTGTTTGTTAGATACAACTTATGTTTTAATACATTTTCATTTCTCCTTAAATTTTTTCATTTGAGTATTTACAATTTTCTCGATCATGGTTTCAGTAGAATTGAATCATGAGGTTGGAGACAACTTTAACAGTCTGATCTTGATGGCCTACTTTCCCCATCATTAACAGTGTTCTGCATAGTAATGATATGTCTTGATCTAGTGAGTGAAATTTCAAGCTTCATATATGTGAAGGTCTTCATTTATTCTCCTTTGATAATGACCTTCACTTTCCATTTTCTTTTCCTTTTTTAAAATTAGATATTTTCTTTATTTACATTTCAAATGTTATACCCTTTCCTAGTGTCCCCTCCAAAAATCCTCTATCTCCTCCCCACTCCCCGTGCTTCCCAACCCACCCACTTCTGCTTGCTCGCCCTGGAATTCCATTTTCTATTCTTTCCAGAACTACATCTAATAAATACCGGTTCTCCTAATTAAATCGCCCATTTTACTTATCTTTTCATGCATGTGTGTTTTAATATGACATATGTAAAACACACAGACTTTATAATATAGCTGACAACATAGTTTATAATCTAATCACTAAATGGGAATTCTTGTACTAATTACACAAGATAAGGAATAGGACATATAATATACTTAAAAGCTGTTGGTGTTACAATGAAATTTTTATCCACTCTAAGTCAAATGTTAAATATCTTGGCTATTCTTAGTTAAGTCCCCTTCCTTTCTTCTTTCTCCCATATTTTATTTGAATACTATACTTTTTGCTCTGATTAATTACTTTCCTAACACCAAACTAAGAATACTTTCATAAAGAATGTAGTGTTGTGTTTTCCTTATCTATTCTTTTGACATTTCCATAACTTACCGGCACCAAAACACATGGGTGAATTATTGATAATTTTATTTTTATACTGTTTTTAAATTTGAATGCATATGGAATAGTTTCTTTCTGGCTTGTCTTCTAATATTATAGCAGAGTGGTGACTAGATCTGCTTTATTAAACTGGAAATACATTTTCTAGGATTTTGTTCTTCTTCTTTTATGAAAAGACAGATCCCAAGGGAAATATACATAGACTTTTAAAAGAAATGAGACTGAAGGTTGTTTTAGGGTGCCAGACAGCATTACAATTTGCACATATTTGGATGATCACTTACCTCATACTGATTACATTGCTTGATTCCAGACATTCCAGTTGTTCTCAAATCATCCTTTTGATATTCTTTGAATCAATCATTTAAACAATATCACTACCTAGATTTATCATATGCTAGAGTTGGTGAGTGGAAGAAATGGACTCCCGTGTATCCTCGATGTCTCAGTCTATCCTTGTTTGTCTAATTGACTTTATTTTCCTCTGCTTTGAATATAGATGCTAAATTTACAGTTATCGCTCATGCTAATTTAATGACTTCAGATACACCACAAAACACACAGGCTTTTCTAATCTCTTCCCAAATTGTCTAAATTTTAATTCCATAGTGTTCGTAATGAATTTCTCTTACAGGCAGTGATAAGATGGGACCCCAAAATCATAAGAGCACCTTCATCTCATGCTTCCATTTAAAATTCTTTATAATTTTATATTTAATATTTATTAAATGAGAAAACCTGATGGAACAAAAACCATGAGATGTCTCACAGGTCCTTGACTAACCTGCATCTTTGCCTTCTCCAGATGATATCTTGGCTATTTTCCTCCACTTCTCTGCACAATACCTGGCAGACTCTGAACTTGGGAGAAATCCAGATGTATGTGCGTGAGTATGGCATAAATGGGGTTTATACAAATGCACCTTATGTATCACCCAGCTCACAGGACTTGCCATAAGTTTTCCATCTCTTGGTAAATAGCAAATTCAACAGGAAAGAAGGAGGAATAAGTGAGAAACAGTAAATTCAGAAAATAGTAAAGTCCTTGTCCCCGCTTTGGGGCACTTCAATTTTCATTGGATCCTCCTAGAGACACAAGCTCTGGGGGATAATGGTTCGTTCATATTGTTGTTCCTCCTATAGGGTTGCAGTCAGCTTAAGTAGGTCTTAGTATGTCTGCTTCTGTTACTTAACTGTTATTCAACAGTGGAATAACTCCTACTACCTACCTGGTTGTTGATAGAATTTGTGTATAGTACTTTTTGACTTGTATCTTTATTATACAAAACTTTCAGCTTATGCTTTTAATGTGTCTATTATTATCTGAAGCTTTAAATTCTCCTCAAGTCCAACTTGATAAGTTGTATCTTTCTAAAGTATACATATTTCACTGGTTTCCACTGTAGTGATATAATCTTCTCCCTGAGGTTATTATCTCTGCTTCTGTTGTCTTTGCCCCCACTGGGTTTGCTTGGATGAGTGTGCTGGATATTTGCACACCTGCTAGTCATTTCAAAAAGCTGTCATCCATCATTGCTCACTTTCTATCTTGTTTCTTAGTTTACTAATTTTGATTCTTAATTCTTTTTGTGTTCTTTGTCTATTTTCTTTATTTTCATTTTAATTTAGTTTGAACTTTAGTAGTGTGAACAATTTGATACATAATTTGACATCTAACACTTAATTTTAATGGATCTAGTTCCCTATTCTATAAAGGTTCCCTTTATAGAATATAACACTTTATGGTATATAAACAGGAGAAAGAAAATTATCAATAGCTTTTAAAGCTTTCCCTGAAAGAAAAAATTAACATATTTATAGACTATTCACTGCATAATTAGAAACCTCTCCACTTAAGGCTTTTGGCTTCATTCCTTGACAAATTTTCTATATTTCCCAAGAATCCTGAGGAGGTTAGAAATATATAATTTAAAAATAAGAAAACACCTCTCATAAAAACCCTGAGTTTGGCTTTTACTTATGTTTAGTAGAACAGCTGTGTCAACAGGTGATCTTACTTTTAGATAAGGAAGCTTTCAATTGCATTATTTGTAATTGTATAGACTGATAACAGAGATTAGAAGATGTGAACTATAGACTTTGGAGTTAGAAATACTGAGTTCAAATTTATCTTCTACTGTTTAATCTTGTAGGATATTGGAAAAATTATATTAATATTCAGCTATGATTTAGTTATTGTATGTTACCTAAGGCTCATTGTTGAAGACTTGGAACCCAATGACTCAATATTCAGAGATAGGGCCTTTTTATGTCTTTGAAATAAAGATCTGTCTTTCTATGTAAAATTCATTTGAAGGCTGGGTTAGTAATTAAGACCTAGGATGGATATTTTAGGCTATGTCCTTTTTTTTTTTTTTT
>NC_034593.1:64975361-64977410 GCF_900095145.1 Mus pahari
GCCTGCCTCTGCCTCCCGAGTGCTGGGATTAAAGGAGTGCGACACCACGCCCGGCTTAGGCTATGTCCTTAAGTGCTGTATCTTGTTCCTGTGAACTCCTGCTTCTATGCTACTTGGTCCTCATGAGGTCAGAAGCTGTTGTGCTCTGAAGCTTGCCCATCAAATTTTACTTCTCTCTTGTGGTTTAGAAAAAAATAAATAAAACTCAGTGTTTAAGTAACTATATGCATGTACATATTTATTTCCTTCAATATTGTCATTTATCATTATATAAATGTGTTTCCCTGATGAGAACTAGGATTCGAATTTCAGACATAGCAGTCCTTCATTACATGACCTTGAGTGAACTACATTACTGTTCTTGTTTTATGCATCTTCTCTCTGTTTTCTATATGTGAGCCATTTGAAGAAATTAGTTGGGCACAACTAAATTCCATTCCTGTAACAGATTCTTTATCTGTTCCAGAACTTTTGTTACACCCAAGCTAACCATCTCATTATACACACTGCCAAGGCCAGGGAAAAGATGTCACACTGTAAAACTATTTGTTTTTCAACAAAATTGCTAAGCATACAATCTCTTTTTCTTTACATAAAACTACTAGAGTTTTAAATTTCAAGTTCTGTCAGTACCATATGAAAACTATGTGAAGTATTTTTAAAGTTAGGTATAGGTAAAGATGTGCTTAGGATTCATGCTACCTCTTTCTTCAAACACAAAGTAAACCCATCCCCAAAAGATATCACCAACAAATAAATACCTCCTTAGAGCTATAAACGTTTGATGTTTATTTCTGCCATGTTGTTCAACTATCCTCACTCCCACAATATACACTGTAAAAATTACATTATGTTCACAGTCTTATTTTCCTCTTCCTAGTACAATGGGAAAAAAATGAAACAATATGTACAGGCAGTGTATTGTCAACCACAGTTATAATTTTGCTTATGAATGTGATGGCTGACAGAAGTTGGCCTGTGTTTTATTTTAAGTTATATTTTCCCTTGCTTTTCTGTAATGGTTGTGAAAAGGAAACCCAAAGCCAAAACTAACTTGGAGTAAATTTTTTACTAAATAGTATAAGAAACTGAAATGGTCACAGTTCTATCACAATGGACATCTGGTTCAGATATAAAATATTAGTTAGACTCCTTGAAAACATTCTTTATATTTCTCTTGTACTTTCTCATTTGATTTTCTTTTTGTATCATTAAATTTAATTTTATGAACATATATCATTTTCAATCACAGTGTTGTTTACTTCTTAAGCAAATATGCTGTAAGCAGTTCAAGTAATCTGTTCTCTAATATGAAGTCATTTTATATTTTAGGTAGGGATATGTATAATATTTTACATTAAGAATCACAAAGATTATTTGTATGATTTGGCTATGTTTAGGCAGCATTTTATGAGGAAGCTAAACTTTTTAAAAGATGGTAGAGATAATTTGGATATTTTGAAGCTAGAATAGTTTCATTTATCTATAAATATGTTGTTCTTATGTACAAGCAAACACTTAAATACTTTTTATAATGATTCTGTTGTACGTTTCAGATGTAGTTTATCACTTATATAGCATAGACATTCTACCTGTATGTTTGAAAAATATATATATTTAGTTGTCAACATATCATAATAAAATGAGCAAAAACTATAATATATAAAACAGAAATCTGTACATTTAACATTATATCTATTAGTTGTTGTGATATGAAGTTGATTTTCTCAGTACTTATTTAATTGTAAGATTTTTCTCAAGAAAAATTAATAGTTTAATTTCTTTCAAGATAATATAACCATAGTATAATTTATTTATTGAAAATTTGTAAGATAGAGCTGAATGTGGGGGCTCAAGATTTAAATCCCAGAACTCAGGTGTGGAGGCAAGAGTATTTCTATTTAGTCAAAGCTAGCCCAGTGAGTTCCATGCCAGCCTGGTCAACAAAGTGAGTGCTAGCCCATCCATGCCAGCCTGGTCAACAAAGTGAGTGCTAGCCCATCCATGCCAGCCTGGTCAACAAAGTGAGTGCTAGCCCATCCATGCCAG
>NC_034593.1:64977415-64995678 GCF_900095145.1 Mus pahari
GCTAGCCCATCCATGCCAGCCTGGTCAACAAAGTGAGTGCTAGCCCATCCATGCCAGCCTGGTCAACAAAGTGAGTGCTAGCCCATCCATGCCAGAATGGTCAACAAAGTGAGTACTAGCCCAGTCAGAATTAGGTGAGTCTATGCCTCAAAAAGGAATTAAAAAACACTTAAGAATATTAAGAGTCAATAATATATGGGCTCTAAAATATAAGTAATCCCTAAATTCTGGTGTTAAAATTAGAGACTATATATATATATATATATATATATATATATATATATATATATATATTAATTTTACTCTATGCTTATAAAGCTGTTTAGAATTCAAATTATCCCTTACTTCAATAGATAATTCAAATTATCTACTGAAAGTTCATTTTCCCCTCTATCTTACTATTCATAGTGGTTCCTCTTTCTAAATAGGGGTTCTTTCTAAAATCTAAAATTTAAATCCTTAATTATGCAGAAAATTGGAGGAACTACAGTGACAGTGTACCTTCTAACTATGACAAAGCATGTGCGTACATGAAATCTCAATACGGTAGCTGAATAACTAAAATAACAGCATCAGCTGACATCCCAATGCAGGTTGAGGAAAGCTGTGAGAAGCCATCCCTAGAAGAAGAGCACAAAAAATTAACATCTAAAAGATAATGAATTCATCTTGGTTATCCACTACCCAACAGTCATCCTTAGAAAAATGCATATTCAGGCCACTTTCAACAGTCCAATCAGGTGATAGTTATGTCTAATTCATTTGCATGTATATAAATACTAATAACGGTTAAAGGAGAAAAGGCTATGAATTTGGGAGGAAGATAGTCAGAGGGAGGTAGTATGAGGGAGGAAAGAGATAGGGAACGTGATATAATTACATATTCTCTTATTTTTGAAATTTTAATTTAATTACAATATTTCTTCTTCTCTTTTCTCCCTCCCAACCCTCCCATATACCATTCTACAGTCTCCTTCAAATTTACAGACCTTTTTTGTACACAAATGGTAATTGTGTGCCTATATGTTTAGGTATATAAATATATATTCTTAGAAATAGCTTGTTTGGCACATACAATGCTCCCTGCATATATATTTTTATGGTTCACTATTTAGTACTGGACAATCAGTTGGTTTTCTCCTCCCTGGGAGGGGTACCTCTCCCATTCCCAAGTCTTTCTCCGTTACCTATTGTTCTTTGTTTAGGGTTGAGGCCTTGTGGGGATTTCTTCGTCCAGTTTGGCTTGTTCCTTGGTGTAATCCTTCTTCCGTACTTAATTTGAGCATTATATTGGTTAGAATCTGGGGGTGTAGCTTCTCATATTACCAGGTATCACAATCTCACAGCCAAGTTCCTGATCCTCTAGCTTTTATAATCTTTTACCACCACCACCCCCCCCCACTTTTCGCAGTCTTCTCTGATCCTCAGCTGCAGAACTATTTTGTAAATGTATCCATCATAACTTGGGGGTCTGCATTTGGATTGGTTGTGGTTTTCGGTATTAGTCTCTACCTGTTGCCCAGAGAAGTCATCTTGAAAGCAAATTTTAAAGATTTCTGATAGAGATTATACTCATTTAACAACTAAGTGGTCATAGATTCTCCTGCAATAACCATGACTTAACTACTTCACTATCTCTCAGTAGTTTTCTGGGTTTCTAACATCAGGCATGTCCTCCCTCTTGTTGAACAAGTCTTAAAGAGCTGTTAGTTACTACCAAGGTATGTGTGCAATTGCTGCACCCTTAGCATTATTTGCTATGCTGGTCATTAGTTTAGATTATAGATATCATAGAAGGCTATGACTTTTGATTGCCTCCCTCCTTTGGTAGCTTGCATGGCACCTTGTGGTACTGTGAAAACTAGTTCTCTTGGAGGAGGCAACCAAGTCAATTCCCTTTACAGATATACATAAGTAGTTTTAGTGAACTTTGCATATCTGGGAAAATGGTCCTCTGATTTTTGAGACCACCTCAAAAAATTTGCAATACCAGAAAAGAGAAGCTTTATTTTTCAGTTCTTTGGCAGAAATGTCCAAGAGACACACCAAAACATATAACCTGTAGCTGCTGCCCTTGGTTATCTCTAGAAGTGAAATGGAGGTCACTATTATTGAAGCCCCCCTCACACACACACAGACACACACACACACAAACAATATAAACAAAGATAAATCACTTCAATGATAGCTCTTTACTTCTAGATATGTATTAATCTGAATATATCATTTGCCCACTCACCCATCCCTTGCTAGCTAAACATTACCTCTCAAGATAAGGTCTATGCTTTCATAAAAACCAATTGCTTAAATCATATTTATTCTTCATTGAAGAAGGCCTTGCTAGGTACTCTTGGGTGTTTATTAACTATTATTTCAAAATTACTATTTTCAAAAATATTAGTGTGTCAAATAAAATTTTTTAAAAATAACCAGTTATAAACTATATCAGAATTTCAAATAGACAACAACATTTTTAAATGTAAATCTCATAGTGACTTAGTAATGAGTCAGGAAATAAAAATAGGAGATACTGATTCTCTGAAAATACAAAATGTCCGTAGGTATTTTAAACATGAAAACAACTACTGAAACTATAGTTCACATAATACTAAACTGCTAATGTTCTGTGTTTGATATTATGACATAACCTTTGCCCCAATAACAGTGATAGTGTTAAATCTTACTCATCATAATGCTAATGACTACAATCATGACTAGCAATTGAGCTATGATTTGCTAAACTATGAGTTTCCAGTAACAATAATTTGAAGACTTTATTTCCTTTCCAAGTTTCCTATTTTGAATGTTACCCTTGCTCATGAGCTGAGGGTCTGAAGTTTGCATTAAACATTGTACTTCTTTGATCACAATGCCTCACAATTCTTAAAGCCAGCAGATTTCATGCCCTTGGATTATTTATCTTTACCATTGATATGCTGTATTAACACTATTCCCTTGAATGACTTTATAATTTTTAAACATTCATATTTAAATCAGCATTTCAAGGAGACTATTTTACCTGAAAACTTTTATACTCTGTTATATTACAGTATTTCACTTAAACATTTACATGCAAAATCACTAATAGTTGATAACACCTCTGGTACCTGACACTCAGATTGCTGAAAGACAGACAGAAAGAAGCTTATTATACCAGCATGTTAGTGACCAACCAGAGCAACAAGATTTCCTTTTAGTACAAACGAACATAACTAAACAAACATAGCTTACAATACACCATATTTTTCTTTCATTAATATTTAAAGAATTGAGAATTTACTTTACAAATATTGCATTAGTATATTTTGAGTTGCAGTAAATGAATGGCAGATTAGATGATCTTAAAAAATCAGAACTATTGTTTAGTAGTTTATAGTATTGAAACTTGGAAAGCCCAAGAGTATGTTGTCTTTCTCATTATCTAATAAGGACTTCGTTGCTAGTTCAAGAATGATATTTTTAATATTTCCAAAGCCACTGTGTCATAGAACCTCAACAGTATCACCTTATCTAATACTCATTACCTCCAAAAATATTTAGTATATCATTGGCATATTACTTTAAGGATTGTATTTTAAGGAAATGATACTTGAAGAACATTTTTAAAGGTAGTGAAACATACAAAGAACTTGAAATTCATGGAATGATATCCTTCTTTTTAAAAGATTTATTGTATTGTTTTTACTATGTGTGAAGTGTGCATGAATGCTTGTGTGTGCATGTGTGTTAGTGTGCATGTGAGTGTGTGTGTGTGTGTACCTGAGGGCAAGTGCCAGCAGAGAATAGCAGAGTGTCAGGTCCATGGAACTGGAGTCTCTGGCAGCTGTGAGCCTCTGAGTATGCTCACTGGAAACCAAAACCAAGGTCTTGAAAGACCCCCGTTCTGGGGAGATCCTAGCTCAAGTCCAGAGATGATACAACACCCCAAGAACTGGAGAGAAACCATTCTTGATTCAATATGCATGAGGTTTAATCGGGAAAATCAGCATGCTGAGGTCGAGCTCATAGGAGATCGACCCGCAGCAGTTGCAATTGAGGGCTTTTAAAGGAAAAACCACAAGGAAAGGGGAAGATAAGTCCACAAAGAATAGGGAAGCTGAGTAAACATTACCGCTCATCTCTTACAGAAGAGTTACTGGCTCTCTTTGGCAAACATACTTGGTGGGGAAACTAAGTAAACATCATAAGAGTGGGGATGATGTATTGCAGCTCATCTCCTACGGAAGAGTCACAAGCTATCTTTGGCAAACATTTTTTCCCCAATTTAAATTAGGTATTTTCTTCATTTACATTTCAAATGCTATCCCAAAGTCCCCTATACCCTCCCCCCCCTTGCTCCCCTACTCACTCACTCCCACTTCTTCGCCTTGGTGTTCCCCTGTACTGGGACTTATAAAGTTTGCATGACCAAGGGGCCTCTCTTCCCAATGATGACCAACTAGGCCATCTTCTGCTATATATACAGCTAGAGACACGAGCTCTGGGGGTACTGGTTAGTTCATATTGTTGTTCCACTTATAGGGTTGCAGACCCCTTCAGCTCCTTTGGTACATTCTCTAGCTCCTCCATTGGGGGCCCTATGTTCCATCCAATAGCTGACTATGAGCATCCACTTCTGTGTTTGCCAGGCACTGGCATAGCCTCACAAGAGACTGCTATATCAGGGTCCTTTCAGCAAAATCTTGCTGGTGTATGCAATAGTATGTACATTTGGTAGTTGATTATGGCAAACATTTTAGTCCCTTACACAATGAGTCAGGCTCCAGGGTGGGTCAATTGCGATGAGCCAGTTTTAGTGGTATTTGGTTTCTCAGGCTGAAGGTGGAAGAACAGAGAACTCTATGCTGGGCTTTGTTTCCAGAGGTCTAAAAACACATTGAGTTGGGGGTCTTACAGTCTCCCCACTGTACTTACCAGATAAATGCACAGCTACTGTCTACACTTTACACCTGTGTTCTCCTATCAGTCTAATTATGCATTTTAAAATTTTTGAATAACTTTCTTTGTTTATCATAGCAATAGATATCATTAAATCCTATCAATATTTTAAGTAGACTTTGTATTCTTGAACTTTAATATTTCTCATTCAGTTTTAACAGTAATTGAAATTCAACCCTCTGATCATGCCACCCCCCCCCTTATCATAAGTTTGTTGCTTATGGAGAATAAAATGTATTCCAACTCTGTTACATAGACCTTCTATAATCAGTTTTTATAGCTGATTATAAGCTATAACTTCTATAAGTAAAAACTGATAGGATGAAATTTAGCAAAATTTTATAGAATTAAGGTGTCAACTTTTGAAAAATTGGCAGCAAACCCTCACATATTTCACAATATGACCAAGTCAATATTAGCTGGGATTTTCCAAAAAATATAAATAATCTTCACTAGTGATTTTTACATGATTGTTTCAAATTTGAAAAAAGAACTGTAAGAATTTGAAATTAAAATCTTCTTTCTGCCTAACAGATAATTTGGAACATTTCATGCTTCGACGTTTAAACTCAATTGTTGTTAATGACTTTATACCTAGGAAATAAACTACAGAAGACTCATGAGACTATTTCATACCTGCTTCAGTACTTGGTGTTCTAGAATATCATTTCAACATGTGATCATGGATAGTGCACGTGGATGGAACTTCTTGAACCTTAAGGATTGGAAGGTTAATATCGTCTCCAACACCCCTTTGTGTCAAGTAATAAACTTTCTTATTTAAAGATGTATGCAATAAATTGTAGCTTTTATTTTTCCAGAGCTAAGTAGTTAACCTAAGCCAAGCTAAAAATGTGGAAGTGTTTTAATCAAGACAATATATTTCAACTCTGGGAATGATTTCCACTGATCCCAGCTAACAATAGAAATTTTATGGCCAATTAAAACAACTTTAGTACACAATTGTTCCTTTTGCATGGTTATTTAAAATGATTATGGCAGAAAACATATTTCTGCATTAAAATGTCTTCTAAATTTATTATTCTTTCGTGTTACTGATTAAAGTCATAATAAAATATAGCACATAGCATTCCATGACTATGGTGTTGTTTAATGCCTTTCTTGTATGTTTTTAAAAAAAATAACGATTAAGAGTCAAATGTATATATGTGTGATTAATTTGATTTTAAAACCATTTTTAAAATTATTTTTTAAATTACTATTATTTTAAGACTCAATTAATATAACTTACCATTTTATTGCAGACACAGTGACAGCACTATTAATTTGCATTTAATTAATAGTAATTTTATGGCTAATATATTAAAATTTACTGATCTCAGATTGTGAAGCAGGTGAGGATAAGATGCACCTCACTCTGAGGCACTGAACAGGTGTTATACAACATTTAACAACTATTAAACACTTGTAAAAATCATTAGGAATTTAATAGTAAGTCTTTTGTGAGTAGTCAGCGTCTCTTTTTCTCTCTTTGTCCTCTTGTAAATACAGTAAGGTATTGGGCATAGTGTTGTTGACTCCTTGAATGATAGCTGTCAGACCTCCATCTGGAGCACTGTCTTCTTTGAGTATAGTCAGGCAGCTTTCTGGAGCAAGCTGAAACAACACTTGCTTTTTAGAACACTCTAGGAATACCTTGAGGAAGACCCCTTTCAATTGCAACTGTTCACCACTGAGGCATAGTTCTGAATTCTGGAGGCATCCCTCCTTCTTTAATTGTTTCAATAAACTTTTGAAGGGCTTTTTAACTTTTTTACTTTTATAGCAGAGTCCTAGCAGAGGAACACCTTCACACCTTCCCTTTCAGCCCAGCAGAAGGCTTAAGAATGTATTTACTACTGCAAATACAGTACTTCATATTTATAGGCACTGCTATGATTTGATACAAGCTCAATTTCTCATTTAAATTATTTTTTTTCTTTATGGGGGGGGAGTTCAGTACTTCATTTGCTTGAAGGTCTGCTATGGTTTGTAAGAACACACCTCACTGGCCATATAAGCAAAATATTTGGTTCACTTTCTCAACTGGACAGGAGACATAGTCCTATTTTGCCCACTTGTATTGTCTCATCAAGATTAATAAAAGCATCATTCAAATGGTCTTTCCTTCGTAAATTTAGGTCATCATTATCAGTACTGAGTATTGGTATCAGGATCTCTGAAACCCATGACATTACATAACCCGGAACCCACACACATGTTGCCAAGGCAACAGCCACCATATACCCAGAATCCACTTGGGTTACCTTACACCTCCACTTACATCATCAGCCATATATAAAGAAAGCCCCCCTGCTCTTTCTGCCACCACCTTGCCTCTTTCTCAATAAACCTCATATGGAACTGTTGGGCCTGGTGTGGTCCTTCTGAAGCTGTGCAGTGTTCAAAACCATAACACAGAGAACTGGCTACTCAAGAAGAAGATAGAATAAAGCTTTGGTGAGAGAGGCAAGGCAGGCTCAACAGTAGCACTTTTTGTATTGTTAAAGTAGTAGTAGCTAGAGTTTAGGGAAACAGTTAATATACTACCAAGGAAAAATAGAGGCAACAAAGACATGTGAGCAGTAAAGACCTAAAGATAAGACAACTTGTGAGTTCAGATTGCTGGAAAATGTCCAGATACATGTTGGGCAAGAGAACCAAAAGTCCAAAGTCTGGACCAAGAACTAAAACATTAGTTTCTGTTTAGGCCAGAGGATCCCAGAGTGCCAACCTCAAGAGCTATGCTATTGTCATGAAAAGAATAGGGTCTTGTACCCGAAAGCACTCTGAGAGCCATACCACTACAAGTTGTCCAACTTAGCATCACAGAAGATGCCAAGCCCTGAGCCTCTGGTGGTTAAACCTCAAATAAACCAATCAGTACAGCCAGTGATACTGGAGCTGGTTTTGAGGGTACTGAGATAGGCCTACTCCATGACAGGCTTCAATTTGGCAGTTCAGGAGACTAGGCCTAAATTTCTGTTTCCTAGAACTGGGCAAGTCCAGACAAGTCATAAAAATAGGCTGCTCCATCAGAAGGTGCCAGGCCACCCAGTGAGAGCAGTGAGTCAGCAACAGTTTCCAGGTTTTCCTAGCAACAGTTTCTAGACCTTCCCTCAGCAATGGTTGTGGAATATACCCAGAGCCCTAGCCAATCCTGAAGACACCCATACCCCTATAGACCAATCCAACCAAACAAGACAAATTCCTTCCATGGAATTACACTAGTCTGCTTTAAAGTGAGCCTGTGAGCTTACCTGGGTGTCTCCATCTTGGTAAATACTAGACCCTGGCATGCTGGACTTCTGCACAATAAAACTGTCTTTGTTTTTTTCATACTATTTGAGTCTGAAGTATCATTCGTCTGTGAATCACTGAGCCTTATAGCTTCAGAAGTTAGGCTATAACTTTCTGAATCTGAAATGAACTCACATAGGCTCTCAAGCACTGGAAAACAATTTTACCCACAATTCCTCTCTAGCCAGAGAAAAATAAATCCAGTCAGCTGACTGATAACAATCATCGAAGAGTCATGCCACTTAACAATGATTGTAATAATTTTTCTCAAGATTAGGGTATACTACATATTTTTTTAAAAACATAAAGTATTTTATTGAAATAAATATTAATAAAATGCAAAATAGTAAATAATGCTAGTATTTATAGCATACTTATTCCTTTATTTTTTAATACTTTAGTATTTTTTATTATTATTATTATTATTTTCTTTATTTACATTTCAAATGCTATCCCGAAAGTTCCCTATACCCCCCACCCCTGCTCCCCTACCCAACCACTCCCACTACTTGGCCCAGGCCTTCCCTTGTGCTGTGTCATATAAAGTTTGAAAGACCAAGGGGCCTCTATTCCCAGTGATGGTTGATTAGGCCATCTTCTGCTACATATGCCGCTAGAGACACAAGCTCAGGGGGTACTGGTTAATTCATATTGTTGTTCCACCTACAGGGTTTCAACCCTTCAGCTCCTTGGGTACTTTCTCTAGCTCCTCCACTAGGGACCCTGTCCAGTAAATTGTGTTAATTGTACAAATATTTTATTTTTGATATATATGTTCTACTTTATACAATCTGACTTGGATAAAAGGCTTTGAAGTATATTTGAAGTATATCACATTGAAAATGTAGCTGGATAGTGACAGGTATCTGATATCTCATCTACTTAAGATACAAAGCTAACAGGACAGCTTAAACCTAGAACACAATACATATTCAAGTCTCTCTCTCTCTCTCTCTCTCTCTCTCTCTCTCTCTCTCTCTCTCTCTCTCATGTATGTGGTGTGTGTGTGTGTGTGTGTGTGTGTGTGTGTGTGTGTGTGTGTATGAAGAATGTCTTGATATTATTTGGTATGAGACTCATAAGTAGCTGAGATTGAAATATTTATTCTACCTTGAACTTCCATTGGGTCTATAGTACTTTTGCTTACAAAAGTAGTAAGACATTTTTGAAGATTAAATATAAGTGCATCAGACATAGAATATTCATTTTAAACAATATAGGACACTGTTATGTTTCAGGTGATGTATTTGCAGGCATAGAATTTCAACTCAGGATTGATGATTAAAGGATTTTAATACTAAGAATTGAACATATACAGAACGAAATTATTAGCTCCTGACTGGCTAGTTTTATGTCAAGTTGATACAAGCTAGAGTCATTGGAGATGAAGAGCCTCAGTTGAGAATATGCCTCCATAAGTTCCAGCTGTAAGGCATTTTTAAAATTCGTAATTGATGAAGGAGAGCCCAGACCATTGTGGGTGGTGTCATCACTGTGCTAGTTGTCTTGGGATGTATAAGAAAGTAGGTTGGCCAGGGCATGCATAACAAGCTGGCAGACTCTCTTTCTTCTCCCCTCCCCAATTCTCTCTCTCCTCTCTCTGCTTGTAGCTTACAGATCAGAGAAAAGTTCTCAGCTAGTTCTTGAACACCATGCCTGCATGCCAACTGCCACTGTTGCCACCATGATGATGATGGACTAATTCTTTGAAACTTAATCATGACTCCAATTAAATGCTTTCTTTTACAATCATCATCTTGTTAATAGTGTTTCTTCTCACCAATAAAACAATAACTAAGAAAATGATTGTGTATGTTCTTCATTAAGAAGCTACCATTTATAACAGTCTATGTCCACAAGAAACCTAAAAAGGATTGTCAGAGGTTGCCATATCATAGCTGAAGAAGCACAAATATGGAGAAAGTACATGACATTCACAAAATTTATTTTTATTGCTACAAGTCAAAAGTAAGAAAATACACACACACACACACACACACACACACACACACACACACACATCTGATAGACCCCTTTAGCAATTTTAGGATAATCTGAATCCTACATTTTGCAGATGATTTAACTAGGAAAAAAATAGGCAGTAAAAGACTGTTATAAAGAAAACTTAAAGCATAGCAACTGTAAATTCCCTAATTAGAAAGTGAAGCTAAATCACCAGGTATGGTATGCTTTTAAACCCAGGAGGCATAGGAAGATTTATTTAGGTGTGTTTTAAGTCAAAATAGTCCACAAGATGTACAACTTCCTAAGTTATTATTGAATTACCCATTAAAGAAAAGATCTACCACATACGTATTGGAATGCCAGATTCTGAATTGCAAGTGACAGGACATGCGGCAGAGAGTGAAGAGCAGAAATTCTCATTCCTTGCTAGTGGTGGTGCGAAATGTTCCATTCACTGTGGATGGATGACAACTTGTCAGTATCTTACAACAGTCACCTGCTCATGTCACAGGGTCTAGCATCACTCTTCTGAGCAATTTAAACAACAGTTGAAAAGTCGCATCCACATGAAAATCTCCAATGTATGCTTTTAGGAGCTTTCCTCATGACTAGCAAAACATTAAAACAACGAGGATGATATTTAGAGAACAAATGGATAAGTCAGCTGCATTGCACCTGCGTAATGGATTGTTGAGTGAAAAAACCTCAGCTAGAGAGATGCCTCTGTGGAGAAAGTGATAAAATAGTTGCTATGCAATCAGAAGAACCATAGTTGAGATTCCTAGCTCCCTTATAAATTTCTGGTGGGTAATAAAGACAGGGATCTGTCTTCAGGGATCTGGCAAGGTGATCAGGTACACAAGTCTGCATCTGTGAGATACGGATGACCCTGTCTAAATAAATTAAATAACTACTTAGGAGGATTCATAGTTATAAATCTCAGACCTCTGTATGTATTTTGATTCGAATAGGTTCACTCGAACCCATATGTGTTCTCCTACATGTAAACATCAGTAGACAAATGTAAAATTTAAAGAGAAAGGAATGAGTCTCATCAAGGAGGCTAGGCCAATAATGGCACTTGTCACCAAGCATAACCACCTGATGAGTTCCATGTCCAGAGCACATCTCATGAATAAATTTTCCTGTGACTTCAGGTAACATGCTATAGCTTGAATGCATTCTTAAACAACAAATAATAAATAAATAAATAAATAAATAAATAAATAAATAAATACATGTTTGCAGAAATTTAATACTAATCTCTTTAATGGTAACTGAACAATATATAAGTATAGTAGAAGACCTTAGCAATTATCTCTTTTTTTTTTTTTTTTTTTTTTGCCAGTCATGCTTGGTTCTACAATAATTCTCTGGACTATCTAATATCTGTTTACTTGCCAACCTTGGAAATCCAAGATATAGGCTTTGTCTTGTATTATGGGCCATAAGTTAAATCAAACATTGAATGGCCAGTCCATCAAGGTCTGTGTCACCATTTCTCAACACCTATCCCACCTCCTCTCATCCACTTCCTCTCTTCATGAAAGAGCATGGTTCCAAGAGACAACTGCCAAACAGGATAAATCAAAATACTAGGAGGGAGGGAAAACTATGATTGGGCTATTTTGTATGAGAAAAAAAAATCTAGTTTTAAATTTTTACAAAAGAAAAATTAAGTCAGAAATATGAAGCTATGACAAAACAGGGAGCGCTCAATTGCTTGTTATTAAATGAAAGACTCCAAAAGGTCTAGAAGAGTACTATATACTATTTTAGTCATGGGCTTTGCTGATGATGTAACAATTAACAATGCAGGCTTACTTATTGACAATGATTAATGTGCAACCTGATATGATATTAATAATGGAAAAATCCATGGTTGTAATGATATAATATATGAGAACTTTTCAATCTTACTGTAAACTTCTCTAAAATATTAGAATATAGATGAGATTGAAGAGCAAGGACAAATCCAATGAAGCCTGGGAAAATTATCAACCCAGGAGAGAAACAGGGACAAGACATGATAAAATTTTGCTAAATGTTGGAAATTCTGTTAACATAGAGCGGAGAAAATATGAATTATTCAAGCCAAATCATGAGACCCTGAAAACCCTTTCAAGCTTTTTGGATTATGACTCGCAGGAAAAAGGTATTTTCATAAGTATATGCCATATATGTTCACAAACCCATACCTTCACAAACAACACAATGAAACTTAATTACAAAGCTCTCCTCTTAATATGTGCACTGTATTCCATAGTCTCTTATATTTAAAATCATTTTAAAATACAAGAAACACAATTTATTTTTATGACTCTAGTTTTATGACCTCCCCCGAGAAGTAGTTTTGTTCATATCGAAGTGTTGTATGGTTGGTCACACAAAGACAGAGTGTTCTTTAATGTGGAACAATCAGAATGCATAGGAAATAATTATATTCTGTCAGTATGGTCATTTGCAGGGTGAGGTCAGTTGAGGAAATGATGGAATATTTTTGAAATGACACATAGAGAACAGATTGAGTGACTATTTTCTCTTCCCCTCAGGCTATGAGCATGGTTCCAGTGGCTGACAGTTCTTGAATCTTAACTTTAACATAGACTTCCTGAGAAATATCTACATTAGACACAATAATTTCAGAGATTTACACCCAACTCAAGAAAAGACAGGCATAATTCTCAGGCCTGTCACAAAGAACTTTTGCTCAACTTATTAGATGAGGGAGAAGAAAAATAACAAACCCAAATATGCTCTTGTTTACAAAGGAGTTGAAGTGGGTTTAAAAAAGCAAAATGAAACTAAGCAAAACAGAAAGCAGGAATTTATGCTTTAAGTAATCTTTAAGAACTTTAAGTAATCTTCAATCATATTTTGTTGCTAAGATTTTATGTTGCTTTGCTTTTGTGCTGGATTGTTTGTTTTGTTGTACCTGTTGTCATGTGCAGCAGCAGCAGCACTAGCATCTTATTATCTCACCACCTTAAGATAACTACTTTTCAGGAGGAATTAAGAAAATTCAAAGTGTTACATTTTCAGCATTGAATTTTCCAGTATTCTGGAGTATGTGAAACTGGTCTTCACATTTTAGTGTTTCATCACAGATTTTAGTTTTTTGGCAAGAAGAAGGGCTTCCACATTAATAAACTTGACTTAACAGTTTTATAAACTAAAAGAAGCCAAAGACACTGATTAAATACATGGTTTAAAGTATCGTGTGTGTGTGTGTGTGTGTGTGTGTGTGTGTGTGTGTGTGTGTGTGTGTGTGTTTTCAAAGATATATATTGTCTTCTGAAATATAAGTCCATTATAAAGAATATACTGGCAAGCAGGTTATTTTTCTCCTATGACATTTTGACCACTGATTAGAGCATTAATTGAACAGTTATGATAAAATCTAATAGCTTTCATTAATAAGTAGAAGTAATTAAGATTCCAATCTGAAAAGAAACAAGCAAGCCTTAAAAGTAAGAATACAGTTCAGTTTTACAATTTTATTTTTAATTACTCAATTTGTGATTGCCATTGTCACATATTTTTAGAGTGATTTCACTAAAAGGTAGATGAAACAAAGTATGTGAATAGAGACCACTGTTTGCAAGGGATTATATTTTATGTAATTGATGTGATATTTTTCACACCCTAGGTTTATATATTTATTTGGTGAACAACAACTCTCAATTTTCATTTATATCCTATTTATTAGATTGATTTTTTAGATATTCTACTTAGTCTTCTATGACTTCTCAATACATTTTCTGGTTTAAAAAGGGAAAATCAAAAAAAAAAAAAACAACATTTATAAGATATGTAAATCTTTCAAGTAGATTATTCTGTATTCATAGGAAAAAGTGGAATTTTTTTCTTGGGAAAATTATCATTAGACAATAGATCCATCTCTCTGGTTTAATAAATGATCATGTCTACTTCAGCATTGTTTTGATTTTAATAAGAAAAACCCAGTGGAGAAGCTAGAGAAAGTACTCAAGGAGCTGAAGGGGTCTGCAACCCTATAGGTGGAACAACAATATGAACTAACCAGTACCCCCAGAGATTGTGTCTCTAGCTGCATATGTAGCAGAAGATGGCCTAGTTGGCCATCATTGGGAAGAGAGGCCCTTTGGTCTTGAAAACTTTATATGCCCCAGTACAGGGGAACACCAAGGCGAAGAAGTGGAAGTGGGTGAGTAGGGGAGCAAGGGGGGAGGGTATAGGGGACTTTTGCGATAGCATTTGAAAAGTAAATAAAGAAATATCTAATTAAAAAATACTTTAAAAAGAAAGAAAAAAGAAAGAAAGAAAGAAAGAAAGAAAGAAAGAAAGAAAGAAAGAAAGAAAGAAAGAAAGAAAGAAAACCTAAATTATTACCCAAAGCAACATGTGGTCCAGTGTTAAATATTCCTCTCTTGTAATTTACTGAAGAGGCTGTATATCAACTGTATACTGAGCATATAGAAGTTCTCTGACCTTACTCCCATTTGTCCTTTGATATAACTCATGAAGATTTTTCTAAAAGTCACTTCTCAGTACTAATTTTGTCCTAGGTCATTTTTTGTTAACTTGACACAGGCTAGAGTCATTTTTTTAGGAAAGACTTAAATGAGAAGACACCACAGTAAGAAGGGGCTCTAACGAAGCCTATAGGGTATTTTCTGTTTAGTGGTTGATGTGGGAGTATTGAGGATGTGGCCCACTCTGGGTTGGTGTTCTTGGATTCTATAAAAAACAAAACAAAACAAAGGAAAAAAAAAACAAACAGTGCAAACTATGTAGAATAATCTTGTAAGCATCACACCTCCATTGGTCTCTGTGTCAATTCAGGTTTCCATGGTCCTGTTCTCTTTGAGTTCTTTGATGATGGACTATGATGTGGAGGTGTAAGCCAAATAAATTCCTTTATCCCCAGGTTGTTTGGTCATGGTGATTCACCTCATCAATAGAAACCCCAACAAAGACAACCTTTATCAGTAACTTATTTAAGTACAAGCAACCCCAAATCTATATAAAATGGACTGACAGCAAGGAGACGGTTTAAAGTTATAGAAAGATGGGTTCTGTTTTGTGTCCTTAAAAAAGCAGCCTCTCATACAGACTGAAAGTTATATTTAGAAATATATCTATGTAAATATACATATATGCATGTAGGAAGAATTAATAAAAATAGTTATGAATTTTAAAGAGATCAAGGACAGTTTTATGGGATGTTTTGGAGAAAGCAAAATGAAACAGGAAATGATGTAATTATATTATAATCTTAAAAATAAAAGAACACACTCCTTGACTCTCATTCAAGATATAAAAATAAAAATTTAGTTTCAAATTCTACATTTTTAAAAGTCACTTTCAAATGAGAATTACTGCTATGTATTTCAAAATAAATTCATACATTTTAGAAAACATTCCCTTAGTATTTTAATGACAATTTAAAACTGAGAGAATGAAATATATAAAGCATATTGATAATATACAGTGGACATAAATTAAATATAAAATGTCAAGTACCTAAGAGAGAACCCATTTTCTCTTAAATGTTCATAAGAGCTTAATCATTATTACACTACCAAGGAAATAGTGCAATTACAAAATTCAGTGCATGATAGTGGAACATTATGAGTGTTTAGAAGAGTATGAATAAGTGAATGTAATTTCTATATTTCTGACCCTTTTTAGTGTTACAGGTTATGGTGGTTTGAATAAAAAATGACTGCCCCACCATCCCTGTTCTATGGCTTATATGTTTAAATCATTGGTCCTCAGAGAACGGAAATGATTGGGAAGGACTAGTAGATGTGGCTTATATTGGAAAAGATGTGCCGTTGAAGAAGAAGGTGTTTTCCAGGGGTTGGGCTTTGAGGTTTCAAAAGCCCACAGCAGACCTAGTGTCTCTGTCTTCCTATTGCTTGTAGATCAGGATGTAAAGCATTTTGCTGCTGCTCTAGCACCATGCCTATTTGCTTCCTGACATAATAATCAACCAACCTTCTAAAACTGTAAGCACTTTCTCCATTAAACTCTTTCTTTTATAAGAGTCGTCTTGAACATGGTGTCTCTTTACATCAATAGATCAGTGACTAGGGCAGAAGTTAATAACAGAGAGTAGAGTGTTGCTGTGACAGGCCTGGCCATTACGTTGCTTGGAGGACTATGAAAGATATTTGGAATTTGGATTAGAAAAGCATCTGAATGCTTTAAATAGGGATTAATGGGCCATTCCAGTAGGAACCTCCAAGAAGGTAGTTCTGAGGGCATTTGGGCTATGCAAGTCAAGCTTAAGAGGTTTCAAAAAGGAAAATCATTAACATGTGGCCTACAGGCTGTTCTTGTGATATTTTGAAAAGAATGTGGTTTCTTTTTTTTGCCCTTGTCCTAAAACATTTGCTGGATGATAAACTGAAAAATTTGGAGTTATATCATTGGAAGAGGAGATTTCAAGACAGTTTAGCAGTAACTGTGTCACATAATTATTTGCAATCAGTCTTATGCATATTTACCATGAAATGGAGCCAGTTTTGGTAAAGAGAAATGAAAAATGCACAGTTTGAGAATAAGCAGAGCACCAGGAAATGTGACGTCACAGCCAAGTCCTGTGCTCAAGAAGATAAAATGTTTCAAGGAAAGCCTGATGCTAAATGAAATAAAGGGAGTGGTGATCCCAGGCCGGAGCTCCCTACTTCCAAATGGTGAAAAGGAATAAAAGGATAACACATACAGTAGAGGAAGCCATCAATATTAGAAAGCTGTGCAAATGTAAGTCCAGGAAGAGGACAAGTTTCAGATCTAGAATATGGAGCTCCACCTATGTGTTCTGGCATTATCAAGAGAGATGAAAGAGGGCATAAGAAAAGTTTCCTCCCTGATTAAAGAATGCATTCTGTGGGCAGGTGTTTGACAGGGGAGTCTTTTAATGGAGGTCTAGAGAGGCCACTACTAAAAGCTGTGAAGATGAAGCTGTAACTCTCACCATAGTTTGTGCTCTTAACCTTGTCATGTAGTCTCACAATATCTCATGAAAAAAGATGAAAAGATTGTTCTTAATAAGTATTCTCTTAAAACAACACAATTTGTAAAACTTTGTGTGTGTGTGTGTGTGTGTGTGTGTGTGTGTGTGTGTGTGTATTTGAGTGTGTGTTAAAATACACCTGAGTATGATTATGCATGGTACATATGTCTGGAGGTCACAGATCAACATTGCATGTGGTTCCTCATTCTTTTGTTTCTTTAGATGGTTGTTCTTTGAGTTTGTTTGTTAGTTTTTGTTTTGTTTTGATATATGTTCTGCCACTAGTGCGGAACTTGCCAAGAAACCCAAACAATCTGGTCATCAAGGTCTGGTGATCAGTCCCATCCTAGCATTGTGACGTCAAACAAACAAACAAACAACAACAAAAATGCATTATTTTGCTTGGCCTTTTTATTTGGGTGCAAAGTATCAAGTGTTCAGCTGTATCTTTACCCTTATCCCTAAAAGAGTACTCAAAGACGCAGTAAATTAGCTCAACACACACACACACACACACACATACACACACACACACACACACACACACACACCAATAACAACAACAACAATACTAATATATTTGTAGAATTCATTCCTGCATGCCAGATTCCTGACTAAGTATCTCAATGTTTGTGTAACTTTTATAAGTATTGTCAATGAATTTAATTTGCTATCCCACCAATAATAGGTGATGATATTTATTTCTCCACATATGTTCTAGAAAAATGTAGGGCTGCTACATTTTTCCCTTCAAATATGAAGACAGTGCTAATCTTACTGTGGTTGTAGTACTAGTTTTCTTAATATGCATGAGGTTCAATGCCCTTTTGAGACGTTTCTATTTCTTATTCTGTTTGAATACTTGATGAAGTCCTCAAAATTGGACTGTAGGTCTTTCCAGACTTTTTTGAGATTCTTTTTATATGTTGATTCTACTAATGCAAGGTGACTGAGAAGAGGATAGTTGTGTGGATCTTGTGCACATGCTGAGCCCCTGATTCAAAGAGAACGTTAGAAAAGGAGAAGGAAAATGTGTGTGTGTGTGTGTGTGTGTGTG
>NC_034593.1:64995743-65017596 GCF_900095145.1 Mus pahari
GAGAGAGAGAGAGAGAGAGAGAGAGAGACAGAGAGACAGAGAGACAGAGAGACAGAGAGACAGAGAGACAGAGAGACAGAGACAGAGAGAGACAGAGAGACAGAGAGACAGAGAGAGAGACAGAGAGACAGAGAGAGAGACAGGGAGGGAGACAGGGAGATGGAGAGGGAGGCTGGGAGGGAGAGAAGGAGGGAAAGAAACAGAGCAGAGGGAGTTAAAGAGTAAGAGAGTAAAAAAATATAGAGCAAAAATAGACAAAGAGAAACATAGAATGAAATTTAAAAGGATGTTCTGAAAGCCTGTGTATATCCCATACATCCCATTATGCCTGTCATAATCTCCTAGTATTAATATCTTATATTAATACATACATTTGATGGATTAATGGGCAAGCATTGGCATGTTGTTATGTTAAAACTTTGCCGTTTTTGGATTCTCTAGTTTTTAACTCTTTTCTCTCTTCTGTAGTCTGCTTTAAGCCATCACAATAATTGGATCAGCTAGGCTTGTTAACTTTCTCGTGGCTAGGATAGGACCTCAAATTTTCTTTTCCATATTTTTATTAGTATATCAATTTTCAAGAGCATGAAGTAGGATTTTGTAAGATGCTTTTCTGTTAGAAATTGCAAATTTCTTAATGCATATTAGATTTGGTTATGAGTTTTTAGGATCAAGGCCTCAAGGTTAAATGGCTATTTTCCTCATATTGGCAGTCAGAATGGATCCTATCAAAATGATTGGTCCATACTGATTGCTACCATTATTATTATGACACCCTCCACACTTCTACACTGTGTGGCCTGGAAGCAAATCACTTTGTGATGGCATTACTCTGTTTCTTACAAGGAAGGTATAACAATTATTTAGAATTTTTCTGTTAGAAATCTCTCCTTGCATCCTCCCCCATTCTAAATACATATACCTCGAAATTCAATCATACATGCTTTAATACTTTGCCCTATAATCTGATGCAACCTAAACTTTTAGGTTTCTGTTCTTCTTAGCCTTGGCCATGGTTTGCCTATGTAGTTGGCCTCTGTGTCCCTTTGACAAAACCCTGTCAGTATCCCATTACTTTGTTGTCTGAGCGAGTTACTTTGTTGCACCAGTAAATGAGAAGATTTGCTGTATTGCCCTGTTTCTCATCAGATCAGCCGTTTCTCCCAAGATCCTCAGTTCTTTCTTTGCTTTTCTTTCCTTTTCCTTTCTTGTTTTGTCTCTGTTATTGATTTTGGTTTGTGTTTGTTGTGTGTGTGTGTGTGTGTGTGTGTGTGTGTGTGTGTGTGTCTGGTTTTTTTATTTGATTTGATTTTTTGTTTTGTTTTGTTTTCCTTGGTTCTTCTGGTTTTTGTTTTAATTGGAGAAAGGAGCTGCTTGAGAAGACATGATTGGGCATTGCAAGTGTTTGTTGCTATTGGGCTCTAGTTATGTTAGGCTGACAGCTGGTTAAACAAGACAATGAATATGTATGTGACTTCGTGGTGTGTGTTTGCTATGAGGGCAATCATGAATGCATTCCTGACTTTAATTTTATTTATGAGCATCTGAATTTATATTAATTACTAATTAAGAATTAGTTGTGTAGAAAGGCTCTCAATTCCATCCTTTTGTTGCAGATTATTTCAGCCCATTCTCCTTTCTCTCTATAAACTATTACTCCAATATTAAAGAACCGTACTCTAACAACACAGTGACTTCTCTGCTCAAATTCAATATGTATGGATAAAGTGTCCCAATTATTGACTAACACCACTCTGTACACTAGACAAGGAAGCCGACTGGACTGGCCCTTCTTTCTGTTTGGAGCGTTGTGTTTTCACTGATACTTAGAGGAGTACCTTGTACATCTCTTTCAGTGACTTCGTTTTATGTGATTTTTATTTTAAATTGAGATAGGGCCTCACTTTATATATGGGGATGGTCTGGTACTTGCTATCAAATTCAGAGATCCACCTGCCTTTGGAATTAAAGGTCTGCTACCATCAAACCTGGTCTTGTTTCACACATTTTTAGTGAGATTCACTGTTTTCCTATTATATTCCTTCCCTGGGTTTCATTTCATCATTTTTTTTAAGATCTGCATATGTGATAGATAGCACTATTGCTAAATTTAATAGAATCAAAAATCACATTGGAGAGAGAAGGGAAAGTAAAGGAAGGTGAGGGAGAAAGAAAATTTGTGCACAGTTTAGAGTTACATGTATGAACTACATACAGTTAATTTTAATATTGGCATTGTATCTTGAGATGTTAGTAAGCTTACCTCATTAAGTTTATATTCATTGGTATTTTTATTAAGTATGTCATCATCTCTGCATAAAATAATATGACTTCTTTGACAATTTTCTTTCTTGTATTCTTTTTCTAAGACTTTCACTGCATTGAAAAGAAAACATGTATCGTTCAATTCTGCTGATTTGGCTTATTTGTTCCATTTCAGCAAGGATAATATAATTTATCACTAAATAGGATCGCTATGGTTTTGTTAGAGATATTTTCTACTAGATTAAGAAAGTTTCTCTTTAATTTTAATTTGTTTTAAAAGTAATGAATAAATGTTAAAGTTTGTTAAATATGCGTTATTTTGATTAAGATTATTTACCTTTTGTTTTCTCAGGTAAAAAGCAACCATACTTCTCACTGTTAAGCTAAATATTTTTTCAGGACACATTTTTATTCATTCCTGGGTTTACCCACAAATTATCCATTGTGATGAGAATATCTGTAACCTTTTTGATAGAGTAGGCTAAATAATTCTTTCCTAAATCTCATGAATTCTCTATTTGAGCAGACTCCTGTAAGAAGTTATAAATTAGTCAATGAAAAGCAGGTATCAGATGTTTACTAATGTGTATTTAGCATATAAATGGGAAACAGCATATGAATGAATACATATTAAAGAGCTGACTTTGAATTCTCACATAAAGCATCATTAATAACAACAACAAAAAAATCAATTTCTATGGAAGTGACGTGAAAAAGGATAAGGGTTTTGATCATCTCAGTGTGGCAGCATGTGAAAAGAAACATAGTGGTTGAAGAAAATAGGTGGTTGAACTTATTTCTCCACCTGTGCCATCTTGAGTTCTGCAGATGAGGTCTGTCCTGTTGATCATTCATTCTGCATGGTAAGAAAAGGAAAAAAAAAATACCGCTCCTGTTTGGGATCTTGATTCTGGCTGTTCAGAAAACAGAGAGAGGGCTGGGACCCTTTCTCCATCTGCTTCTTTTTGATGACTTTCAGTATAAAGCAATCTTTTATTATTATTATTATTTTCTTTATTTACATTTCAAATGCTATCCCTAAAGTTCCCTATACCCCCCTCCCTCCCATGCTCCCCTACCCACCCACTCCCACTACTTGGCCCTGGCCTTCCACTGTGCTGGGTCATATAAAGTTTACAAGACCAAGGGGCCTCTCTTACCAATAATGGCCAATTAGGCCATCTTCTGCTACATATGCAGCTAGAGACACGAACTCAGGGGGTACTGGTTAGTTCATAATGTTGTTCCACCTACAGGGTTGCAGCCCCCTTCAGCTCCTTGGGTACTTTCTCTAGCTCCTCCATTGGGGGCCCTGTGTTTCATCCAATAGCTGACTGTGAGCATCCACTTCTGTGTTTGCCAGGCACTGGCATAGCCTCACAAGAGGCCGCTAAATCAGGGTCCCTTCAGCAGAATCTTGCTGGCATGTGCATTAGTATCTGGGTTTGGTGGCTGATGGTGGGATGGATTCCCGGATGGGGTAGTCTCTGGATAGTCCATCCTTTCATCTTAGCTCTAAATTTTGTCTCTGTACCTATATCCTTTCATGGGTATTTTGTTCCTTATTCTAAGGAGGAATAAAGTATCCACATGATGGTCATCCTTCTTGGTTTTCTTGTGTTTTGCAAGATGTATCTTGGGTATTCTAAGTTTCTGGGCTAATATCCGCTTATCAGTGAGTGCATATCTAGTGACTTCTTTTGTGATTGGGTTAACTCACTAAGGATGATATCCTCCAGACACATCCATTTGCCCAAGAATTTCATAAATTCATTGTTTTTAATAACTGAGTAGTACTCCATTGTGTAAATGTACCACAGTTTCTGTATCCATTCTTCTATTGAGGGACATCTGGGTTCTTTCCAGCTTCTGGCTATTATAAATAAGGCTGCTATGAACATAGTGGAGCATGTGTCCTTATTACCAGTTGGAAGATCTTCTGGGTATATGCCCAGAAGAGGTATTGTTGGGTCCTCGATAGTACTATGTCCAATTTTCTGAGGAACCACCAGACTGATTTCCAGAGTAGTTGTACAAGCTTGCAATCCCACCAGCAATGGAGGAGTGTTCCTCTTTCTCCACAACCTTGCCAGCATCTGCTGTCACATGAATTTTTAATCTTAGCCATTCTGACTGGTGTGAGATGGAATCTCAGGGTTGTTTGGATTTGCATTTCCCTCATGACTAAGGATGTTGAACATTTTTTCAGGTGTTTCTCACCCATTTGGTATTCCTCAGTTGAGAATTTTTGTTTAGCTCAGTACCCCATAAAGTAATCTTTATGCTGCAGAAGTGCTTTGGAGAGGCAGACTATGGCCTCCTGTACTAACATATCCTTAGCAATGTTTGTTTTGTTATCTGAATATTATGGATTCATGAAGTATGTTGGAGCATGGTCATTTGTTCATTTATTGAAAATTTATTTCATAATGATATGATGTTCCTCTTAATTGTTTGAAAGAATTGATCAGTAAACCATATGGGTCTACACCTTTTCTTGGGAAAGGTTTTGAAATGCATTTTCTGTTTTGTTTTAATTCATTTATTCATTATATTAGTAATATATTTTTTTCATTTATTCATCATATTAGTAATATACAATTTTTAAGGTGTATGTTTTTGCTGCTCTGTGTTGTTGAGAGTTGGAGCCAGAGTCTCATGTTTGCGGTTCTTACAATAATTAGATCTATTTTTTCTGGAACACACTTTAGAAGAAGAAATGAACATGCAGTCTCTAATGACTAATACCTCTTTCAATTATAATTTGTTAATAGCATAGTCAATAACATATATGCTTCTGATTTGTTTATATATTTCATCATTTTTAACAATTTTTATTAAAAACCTTTTCTATGCATTTCAACTATACATTCCCTCTATACTGTTCATATGTTTAAAATCATTACATTGTCCATAGATCACAATAGCTATCATTTCCTTGGGACACTATGATTTTTCTTCTTATTAAATTCAATATAGCAAAACATTTTTCTTTGCTTATTTGATATGGGGGTCTCATTATATATCCCTAGCTGATCTGAATAAACATGGTTTCTCTCAAATTCACAAATGTTTATATGCCTTTGCATCCCAAGTGCTGGAACTAAAGATGTTTACTAACATGCTAGGTAGAAAACTTTTAATTCAATATTGCTGGTAAGAATTAATTAATGTACACAAATACTCATAACAGCACTGTATGACAAGTGCTATTTTATACTATATTGAGAGTGCCTAATAGTCACTTTTATTCTTGAGTTTATACAATGATTTATAAATCTCAGATAAGTTAAGACAGATGCACGCGTGTGTGCAAGTGCGCATGTGTGCTCACATGCTCGCATGTATGCGTGTGTGTGTCCACAAGTGCATGCCACAGTGTACAAGCGGAAGACTGAAAGCAACTTCTACCATGTGGGCTCCAAAAATAGAACTTAGTTTGTCAGGCTTGGTATAAAAAATCTTTTACAAGCTGAGATGTCTGATTGCCCCAGATATTACCTTTAAACACACCTGAATTATCTGTATAACCTTGCATATCACCCAATTTCAAGGTACAACTGATGATGTTCAGAGGCATATACATGTATATGATTTCTCTGAAGAGTGTGTGATATATATTGTTTGATTAACTCTCTTTGCCATATACTTTCCTTTATCTTCTAGATAAGAAATAAAGGTTCTGCAGGAGTTATAAGCAGACTCAGTTTGAGAAACTGAAATATCTAAAGGCAAGTAGCCCATGCTGGTTGTACCCCTCTGCTCTGGCAGAGCAAGCAATGGCATAAAATATACAAAGAATGCTGGCGTCCTGAGGGGGGGGGGATGTTACAACATTCCACCTAGAAGGGAGAGATTAGCACAAAGAGTTGTGCATCTTGTGAAATCAGAGGCATGGGAGGGAATCATAGGCAGCCAACTCGAGGAATCAGCACTCATGAAAGGGCCATCTATGGGAGAGATTCATAGTGAACAGAGGATCTTTGAACAGGACATTTATTGTATCCTACTGCAACAAAGACAGCAATTGTGTTTCTCTTCTAGCATGCAGAGGTACTCTGGAGTCTAAGATTTTCATGTAAGGTGAAGACAACAGCTGAGAGTAAAGGGGAGGTTTCCAATAAAAGTCATTTCTTGTTTGCCGTCATAACCAGGCATATGTAGTAAACTTATAAAACATTAGTGACATTTGCATTCTACATGCACAGATTTTTTTAGCCAATGGCCTCTCAGTACTGACACACACTTTATTATTTTTTTTCATTCTGTCTAGAACTCTAGGCCAGCCATTGATTCAATTTTTATGCCAAGAACTTCACAGACAGTGTGTTTACACATAAGATACACTATTGTCCTTTCAAGCAAAGTTTGTCCTTGCTGTAAATCATGAAATCATTCTAAATATGGCATGTGATTTATGTCATAAATGAATGAATTAGTAACTTTGCTGAAATATGTCTCATAGACAAAACAAACAGATAAACAAATAAATTCTTTTTGACTCTCAGAAAAATACTATATTATTAGGAAAAACAGTCAGCTGAAGCATTTCTAGAGAGGTAAAAATAAATATATACCATTGAAAAATGATTAATTAAATATATGAAGTTTAGTATGATCAACTAAGTATTAGAGATAAGAAGACATAAATAGAACCATTATATATGCTATGCATACAAATGTTTGTATTGTGTGTGAATATGAGACAAATATATATATATATATATATATATATATATATATATATATATACAAACATATATACTGTGTTAAAGATATATAACATTCATGTTATTGCCCAAAACATCCAAGGTAACTTCCCCTCATGCAATTATTGAGAGTATACTATGAAGCCTTATTCTATTGTTTATGAATGACATTGAGCTATCCTGGTATATGTTAACTTCTAGACTTCAAGAGTCCTGCACAACCTTATGTATTATATTAATAAATTGTGACTGTTGTTTAAGCATTACAAATTAGAAATTACTTAAACATCAGTATCTTCTTTGTAATTATAGTTCAGATTAATTAGAAGAGCATTTTCAAGGAGATGTTGATACTGTTTTTATTGAATGACTGAAAGTAGAGACATTAGCAAGCATATTAAACAATGAGACTATTTATTTATTATGATACTTAATTATGTCAGAATTGGGGAAAGGAAATTTCTCTCTAGTGGTATGGTACAAAATTATATCATACATGTTTGATCAATATTTTATTTAGGGACAAGAATATTTTAAGGAGAGGAAAGATATTGGCAGTCTCAAAAGACTATTATTTCAGAGTAGAAATGCTGGTAACATTACCTCAGAAATTTAACCTTGATATATAAGTATCTTTTTGTGATTTGATGGTTCTTCTCATGTAATTATTACAGTAGAATTGAGATAATTAAAAGTATAGAATATACAAATCAAATCTTGTCATCTTACTACTCTCAAATAAAACAACCAATCTTTGTGGTTTCATCTGCGAAATATCAAGAACAGCTATAGCTCTGAAGAGTAACATGATATGGTGATATCTAATTTTAATTTAAATTCTGAACTTGGATAGACAAATTCAAAAGGTTTAACGGGTATAATAAAGAAAACATCATTAGCAAGTCTGAAACTTTCCTCTATTCACATATATTTGAAGATAGGAAATGATTTAAAACAAGCATAGAACATAGATATACCAGAACGAACTCCATGTATGCATATATGCTGTATAACTGTTATTTACATAATTAACTTCTGGGTTGTGATATGCAGCATCTGGAATCTCAACATCTTTGAAGCTGAGATAGGCTATTAGATAGGAGCCTGCTATGCTGTGCTTTAAGTTCAAGGACATGCTGAATTTAATAGTGAGTTAGAGATCATATGGGCCTATTAGCCAGTGAGAACGATATAAATTTTCACTGATTCACTAATAACAAAAGGTAAGTGAACGAAATAATGAAAGGTATAATAAATTAGCTTTGAACTAACATATTTATTCTAGACATCTGAAACTTTTTTCCATCTGTCCAAATTTTATAGAAAGCTACACTTATTTTTTAGCAATTTATTTATAAAAATGATGATGAATTCATAATACAATAATAGACCAAATATAAAATGTAGCATTTGTCAGTAAAGAATATAGGCTACTTTCTTATAACTAACTCAAGACAAAATTAACTGACAAAAATTTTAATATATTGCTTTGCGACTTTTCAGACCCTAATATATGTATATGTTTTCACCAAAATAAATTTAAAAATCTCTGATATAAACACACTTTCTTGAGCTATTAGAATTCCTTTGCTATCTCTTACAGCCTAGGTCATCAACAGTGCACAAAACAACTTATTTTTCAAACCAACCAACAAAAGCATATCTCCTCATTCTCTCTCCACATTTACACGTTCCTGCCAACATTGGCCCTGTATAATCTCAGATAGATAGAGCAGTTTGTAACTTTTAATTAAGTAAAGAGGTATAATTTCACACAGTAAAATAGAAATCATAAAACTGATTTCTTTTGGGTATAAGCAATTGAGTGATTTGGAAAATCTCACAGATGACTTTGTGGAACATGATCTTATGTCCAAACATGGAATCATTTATTAGCCTTATTCAAAGGCATATTAGTAAACACACAGATAAAGACCACACCCTTACATACAACAAAGCAGAACAGAACAAAAGTTTGTTACACACTTTGATTCATTTAGTTTAGGGAATTTTCCAGTTTTACATGTTTAGTGTTATGTTTGTATGTTTGCTTATTTGAGGAACAAATTTGTAGAACTGAGAAAGTTCATACTATGTATTGCTTGTGAAAATCCAAATACTTTTAAAATTAAACCACATGTTTCTTATTAACCATATTATATAGAAAGAAATGACATAAAGTTACATGCTATATTTTAAGTTAAAATATTTAATAAGCATGTTATTGAAACCAACTTTAATTACATGAGCTTCAATTTTAAGAATTCTAATACAATTTTATACAATTTTTGTTTAAGAGAAAAAATCTGACTGGTATCCTTATGATAATGGAAATTTAGTATCCTTACATTTTGTGAAATTTAGGTATATTAGGTTGATGTGCTAAAAGGTTTGTTTTTGTAAAAGAATTGGAGTCAAACCACTTGAAGAGGCCCAATAATATAATTTATAAATGTCCTATAGCAGCAGAGGAAATTCTTACTAGAAGAGCTAAACACTTTGGACTATGGACATAGTTTAGAGATGTGGTTGGAAATGTCAGAACTGAGACGTATACTAAAAACCCCGTTAACATGTGTATCAAAACAGTTTCTCATTGTAGTCGCTACAGAATTTGTAGGCAATTTAATATGTGATTAAAGAAAACAAGAACCTGGAAAACTGTGACTTTTATCATCATGAAGACTTAGATCAAAATTAGCCATGTGATGGAGATTAGTGTTTCCAATAGTAGAACTAGATTCCAATAGGAGAAAATAATTCCTAAGTCTCCCACAATGTAGAAACAAAAGCAAAAGTATACAATATCCAGGAAAGTATAATGCGTAAGTTAAAATCTAAACTAGAAGGGTAATGAGAAGGAAGATCTGGTAAGACAGAAAGATCAAATCACGGTTTTCTGCAAAATGAGTACACCAGACCATGTTTTAAAAACAGCAAACTACACTCTTCAAAGGGTATCGTTCCGGTGTCCCGAGCTGTATCTCGCCTGCAAGAACACACTCGGACAACCAGATTCTTCTGTGGCAAAGCTTTATTGCTACATCATGAGGAAGACCCCCGAGCCCCAGAAATGGTGCAGCTTATATATGTCTTAATGTGGCGTGTCTGCACCTGATTGGCTGCTTGCTCATAATTTCAAAAGTACACCCCGGGATGGGTCGTGACTTGGCGCGAATTTACTCTTGCACTTGCGCACAAAAACTGTTTATAGTTATGAACAACAAAGGCCAACGCCATCCTGTAATGGCGATTTCTCACAGCTCCCTACATTCCGGAGTCATTTATAGAGCCTAAAAGAAGAAAATGCATACTGGGTCTTCAGCACCTCTTGAGAAACATTTTCATGGTAGCAAATATCTTTTTTCTTAAATCAGCTAAGTCCATAAAGACATCAACAAACTTTATAGTGGTTGGAGCTTTAAAAAGTTTCATTTCTCACAAAGTGAAATATGTATTAACCAACTTTAAAATTTTCATTAAAGCAATAATTATTCCTCCTATCTCTTTAGTCTGCTTTAAAATGGACCTACTGAAAAGATTGCCCTTTGGACAGGTGATTGACAGACCCAACTTTATGAACTCTTATGATTTTAAGTGACTTGAGATGTTGTCTTCATAATGAAGCAGCATCACAAATGGGATACATGGTATCCTACTCTCTTGATCATTTAATTTTGTTAGTAAGTAAAATACTATGTGATTGATAGGAATTTTAATTGTGATATATTTAATAAGTTTTGACTGCATAGAGCATTGAATTATTGCTACATGTAAATTCACATATTTTGAAAAATAAAGATTTATTAACTATTGAGTATTTTTCTTTTCTGAATTTTTATTATATTTTTATTATTTAAAATTTAAATGTAAATATATTTGGTTCATATTTCTTGCCTCCCAAGTCACTTCAGGACCTCTCCCCATCCCTACCCATTCAATATTAAGTTGTTTTTAAAACATAAACAAACAAAAATACCAATACAACAACAAAACATGGCAAAAAAATAAAACCATATCACCCACTTATCCCCCCCTAAAAAAAAAGACCAAATAAAAGTACACAGAATATATGGAGTCTAGGTATATGTTGGGTAACATATAAGTCTGAGCATCTCCAGAGTGGGTAATGTACTCAGTGTCACTCTATTTGATAAAACTGATTTCTCTTTTCATAGAAGGTACAGGTGACAATTAACTTATTGACTTTTTCCTAATGGCTAGGTTTTCATTCATCCATCCATCTATTCATTCATTCATTCATTCATTCATTCATTCATTCATTCATTCGTTATTCATTTTTTTTAAAAAAAATATAACAAAATAAGATAAAACAAAAACTATCACATTGAAGTTGTACAAAATAAAACAAACAAACAAAAAAAGCCACCACCACCACCATACCACCACCAGCAACAACAACAACAACAACAACAGCAACAAACCAACACAAAAACATAAGGAAAAGACCCCAAGAGAAGGCACCCGATTCAGAGACCCACTTGGCCATGCACCCAGGAACACTGAACGCAAAGCCGCAGAATCTCTGCACAGTCTTGCAGGCCCTGAACATGATGCTTTAGTCGTTTCCTTGGTGTCCTCTGACTCTTACACTCTGTTTCCTCTTGTGCAGGTTACCTGAGCTCTGTGGAGGGATTTTATAGCTACATCCCATTTAACACAGTTAGGTCTCTAACTGTTTTTGTTCCCATCTGCTGCAGAAGGAAGCTTCTTGAATGAACAAGGCACGCATCTGTGAGTAGATCAGACTATCATTAGGAGTAGAAGAAAGAGGCTACCACATTAATAGGTAGTTTAAGGATGTGGTACACCAATTTTCCAAAAAGCGAATTACCCTGTGGAGTTACTTCAATTTTGTCCATGTGTTCCTTTGTGGGACATCACACCAGATGCTTTATTTCCAAGATGATGACTCCTTTTTTTGGTTTTCAGTTTGTGTGTCTTTTTTTGGTATATTAAACAAAGGTAACTTCCTAATATTATGTTGGCATTTGGTAGCTAGTTTCTCTAATTATTCTTCTCTAAATTATACCATGCTGTCCAATGAATTTAAATCTAAATGGAAAGGAAATGTTAAAAAATATTACTTCCTCTTAAATTTTACATGTCAAGGTACCATAGTATTAGAAACAATACCAAAATCTACTTGTTTCTAATTGGCATTATAATAGTATGGAGAAAGATACATTGTTAATAATTTGGCCAAACAAAATACATTTAGAATGGCTTGCTTTGTTTGTTTTTTCCTTATGTTAATATATTAAAAAATAACTAAAAAGTGGTAAGGAATGAAAAAGAAATGAAAAAGGGGATGAGAGAAACAACAGAACAGGTTAAATGAAAAGACATACAATCAAACCAAAGCCCTGGAGAAAGGGAAAGCTCTAGATCTAGGAAGACGAAAGCTCACTATCTACTTACAGACTGAGATGATTATACAGGAGAAAGGGTGAAAGGTCAACAGGTAGACAGGGTCTAAAACATCCTCTTTTGGACTGAAATTGTCCGTTTCTAGAAATGATCAAGGACAGCTGAATACAAGATCAGTTTTGACAGTGGCTGTCATTGACTGGGGATCAGCAGGGCAGGGACCTTGACAGAGGATCAATAGGTTGTGTGGAGAGCAGAAAGCTAGGAAAACAAGTAATTTAGTTCTGGAAATGTAAATTACTATGGTTCCCGTAAAAATCATTGGATTGAATGTGCTTTAAAAATGGTGGTGGTCACCAACCAGACAGCATACTCCAGCTGATATGAGGCCCCCAACACACACACAGTAGAGGACTTCCCAGTATGTTCATTCAGAGATGATGCACCTAACCCTCAAGAGACTGGAGGCCCCAGAGAGTTTAGAGGTCAGGTGGGGTAGAGTGGGAGGTGGGGGCATCCACTTGGAATAGGGTGGGGTAGGGAGGAGGTGTGGGATGTGGAGCAGTTGGAGAGTGGATGGGTGCGGGGAATAGAATATAGAGTATAAAAAATAAAAATAAAATAAAATAAAAAAGGAAAAAAAAATGGTGGTGGTGCTGCCTGTCAATAACACAACTTATAATGGTTTGTTCAAAAACGGGAAGTTTACAATTGGTGTTTTATCCATTAAAAACATAATCGTGATTGGCTTTGACTCTCTTTAAGAGGTGACAGGTACAAGGGAAGAAGAAAACAGTGAGATGAATGAGTGAGAAGAATGCTTGATTTCCTCAAAGGCATGTGAAAGTGAATGTGGCTGATAAAACAAATATTTGATAGTTTGCTGCAATCTCAAGGCAGTTGAATGATAAAAGAAATGTGACTGGTTTCTGTTTCTATTCTTCAAGTGTTTCCTTTGTGTTTGTCCTGTATTTGTCAAGGCAAATTGAGCCTTATCACTCCCATTCAGTCTCTCCCGAGCCATTATAACTTTCAGAAACAGCATTAGTTGTCATTGACAGATAGGCTGTTGTATTTTATCTGATCCTTTGATAAGTAGGGTTTCTCCTTTCTCTCTTTCCATCATAGCTCCTGAAACTGGAATTTCTTCCTCTTTGATCCTCTTTTCAGTGTTACAGAACAACACCCTTTAACCTCTACCTCCTTCTTTTCATTTGCTTGCTATTCTCCCTGACCACTTCTTCATCTGACATGTGTAAATATGAACCATGAATACTTTGGTTCCTAGATATGGCTCCTTGTTATCCTGAGATGTCTCAGGGGAAGAGCACTAATCTCCCTTCAGAAGGCTATGCTATATTATTCCAGTCACTTTTATTAGAGTTAGTTAATATTTTTGTGTCCTATAACAACGTTTAAAGACATTTTTTCAGATCAAGAGCACAGAATTGTGATTTTTTTTTTGTGCCTTATTATGATTGCTAATTCCTATCAGGTGGATTCCCCAGACATAACTAAGTTTATAGGGTGTGTGCCGTGTTATGTGGGAATTCCTCGGACCAGTGTTTTTATGTTCAGTTGAAACCAGAGACCCTGATTTCAAGTTTCTCCCCTATACAAAATTAGTCTAGCTATTACTTATTTTAAACATAAACAGAGATTTCATACCTTTGCTCTAATCTACCTACCTGTTCCCGCAGTTCTTTTAAAATAATGTCTTGATTTATACTATTGTTGTTGTTGTTTAACTAAGATGTCATGAAATAATATCTTCCTTGGGAATGTGCTTTTCTGGTTTTATCTCTTGCCAACATTCATATTTGTCTCAAGACTAAACTCTCTCTTCCTTTCCTTGTGAGAATAATGTTTCACCTATTCAGTACTTCTAGAAATTTGGTGAAATTGTGAGGCAATTTTCATCAGTGATGGCAGAAACAAATGCAAAGACTGGGGGCTAATTCTCAGGTAAATTTAATTTGAAAAGAAAAAGGGTTGAGGGTAGAAATCCCTACAAATTCGGGAACTCTTTGCTTTCTATGGACAAAAAACAAAAAAACAAACAAATAAACATCTATGCACATGGCTATATTCTGAGAAGGGTCTAGGATTTGTCTTAGTCATTATTATGGCATTTTAAAAGTAAAATGTCTCATGTTTTAAAGCCATGTAACTACCTAAGACACAGATTAATGACCTGTTTGTTACTGGGGACTTGCTGTTTTTATCTTGTAACTTATAAAAAGTTAAGGAGATAAATGATTTACATTCCGCACACTATAAACAAGGGATGTAAGCAATGTTATGGATGTAAGCAATAGTCACAACCCTGACTATTTTAGCCTTATATGGATTTTATAGAATATTTACACTAAATTTATAAACCTGTTCAAAGCTATCCCTGGATTTGTGATTAGTGTCATTTATTTATTAAGATATTTTAGCTAAGTGCTTTTTTAGATTCCATATTTTTATGCCATTTTAAAACCATAAGGCCTTTGAAAACTCACATCTCAGTGATACCTCAATGGTACAGTACACTGAATGATTTTACAGAGGTCCCAGTTTCAACTTCCAGCAACCACGTGGTAGCTGACAACCATCTGTGATGTGATTCTATACCCTCTTCTGGTGTGTCTGAGTACAGCGACAGTGTACCCATATAAATAAAAAAATAAATAAATCTTTAAAAAAATTTTCGTAAATTGCATGCATTTTTTTAAAGTAAATTGCCTCACACACTCGGTCTTGCTCTATTCAGACTTTATTAAAACATATCACAGACCAGTTTCCATGTGAACAATGGAATTTATTTGAAATTATGTCAGTATTATAAGCCAGGAAATCCAAGGTCAATGTCTTGTTTCTTCTCAGGGCTCGTTTTCTGATTTGATTAATAACCAAAACCTTTGCCCCAAGTTCATGCCTGGGAAAAGCAAAGCAGCAGACTTGGACATCCCTAATAGATTTTTGTGAACATTGTGTACATGAACCTTATTCACATCTTTTCTCTTCCTTTCTTATTGCCTCCAAATCTTCCCGTTACTTTATTCTTATATTTATTACACACACACACAAACACAAACATACATACACATACACACAAAACTTTTATCTATTTAGTATACTCATGTCAAGCTGATACATATATCATACAACCCTTATACCTAAGGCTCATAACTCAGAAAGACAGAAGAGATGGAATGCCTCAAAGAACCAGAGAGTCAAGAGATCTGATGTGGTATAATGTCATCTATATATGGTAGAGAATCTGCCTGTATGAAACCTAAACAATGTAGATGCCTAAACAAGACTTGTAAAATAAATGTTGATGTTCTAGCACTGATGAGGGACATTTTATAAGGAACCAAGTCTAGATGAAAGCAATTAATAGCAGGTGAGAGTAGAATCATTCTGCAGATATGGGAAATGCTTGTTAGCTATTCAAGCCTAACTGGAAAACACTAAACATATTTACATGACTGACAATCATAAATGAACTCAAGCTATGAATTCTGATGACAGTTTCACACTGTAATATGGTTTATGAATTTGTCAGAAAAGAATTAGAAATAGTGTAAGAACAATTAAAATAAGTCACATTTTCTGCTTAAGACAAATTTACATTTTTAAAATAAGAAGAGTGAAGCATTACTTTTTTACAGACTTGATAATATATTGAAAGTAAAACTTGCCTTTTTTCAATGGTTATGAGTTTCAACATAGGTCAATGGGACTGTGCATTATTTATAATTAACAAATTTACAAGAAAAACAATGAAGTAGATTAATATGCTCTAACAGGAGCTTGTTGATGAAAACATCCCTGGAATAGCTACAAATGAATGTGTATGTACATGTATGTGACGATATATGTACATGCATCCATTAATAGAGATTTTAGGGACATTATGCAAGGTTTCTTTGTTTTTGCTTTGTTCTCTAATTTAAAAAGGGGTGATAAGATTTAAAGGAGAGTCTTTATAGTTGACACTGTTACTAATATTTGAGGTCTATACCTTGATCTTTTATTCAAAGAAATGAAAGAAATGCTCATGTAGTTGCAAACAATAAAAAGAAACTATATTCAAAGCATTGTAACAGTACAGGTCAGAAGGAAACTAGACTGAATGTGGAGAGTTCCGAGAGCTTCTGTAGGAGCTCTGAAGATAACACTATTGTACAGATGGAGACTGTGAAGTTTCAGAGGGAGGTTCAAAGACACCCTCAGGGCTGTTTGTTATTTTGAATTACGAATCTGAGTCTGTCTGTCTGGTCATCTGGGGCTGAAGAGTCATATCTGATTAACAAAAGACATGTTCCATTGAAATTAAATCTTTTCATTACTTGGACACTTGGTGCTAGTTAGGTAGAATTAAGCAATTATCAGTACTTAAGACAACACCAGCATCACTTAGGTAAATGTTCTGGAAAGTGTTTCCTCAAGATCAGTATGCAGAAGCACTGTTGTAGATGTGGCCAAGCTGGCAGTGGTTGTGTAGCGTCACCACAGAGGTACCAGTTTTGAAGGTATGAAGGGATCATGGAGAATAGCAAGGCTTTGTGCTGGACTCCCTGAGCTTAGCCTAGGAGAGGCAATTGGTGAATGTGCAGCAAGAGACCCCAAAAGTTTAAGATCTGTCAGTATTATGGAATGACCACCCAGAACAGCAGGGACAGTAGAGTGGAACCAGACAGAGCCTAGAAGACAAGCTGTGTATTCTAAAGAGGACAGAGTGTAGAAGTGACTCAAGTTACTTGGAGGAACAGAGAAGACAGTGAGTTTATCCCAGAGAATTGAATATTGAGTTATTTAAACTGCGGAATATGGGTTCAGATTGTGCCTGTGCCCTAGATCTTGCATCCTGAAGAAAGCATTTAACTTAATATTGATTTTTATAGGAGCCCAAAGCTGAAAGACTTTAAAAATTTAAAAGAAATTTTGGATTTTTAAAGAGACAGGATATTTTGTTAAGGAGACAACTTTTAATGTGTTTGAATTGGTAAGGACAATGGGATTTTTTTAATTTGTGTTTTATAATATATTAATTGTATAATTTAATTAATATTAATAATATAATGTATTAATGTGCCTCCTTGGGAATAAATGTGAAGGGGGAAGTTCTACTGTTGCATCGTTCTTGAATTTAAATTTAGTAAGTTTAGTTAATTTAAGGACATTTAGTAAGACTTAGATTATTAAGATGTAATTTTAAGTTTTTCATTTTTATTTTAGTATTAAGAACATACACAGTTCTATAACTTGCTCTGAAAATTATTTAATTTTTAAAAAAGACTCAAATAATTAGTTATTTCAATATTGTTTTTGAAAGCTTCCTACCAAAGTAATTAGTAGTTAGGTAAGGTCTGCTGTTTCAGCTTTGGGAAACATATCAGTTGTATGCTTCCTAACTAAGGATTTCCTTTGTAATCTGTTGCTCAATGCTGCAGTTCACATATAAAGCAAATTAATACTTCTCTCTCCAGGGTAGAACAGTACTTGGCATAAAATATGCCCACAACTGCTCATTAAATGAGGGTCACAGATGAAAGCTTTCTCTACTGGAAATGGTGTGGTTTTGTGTGTGTGTGTGTGTGTCTGTGTGTGTGTGTGTGTGTGTGTGTGTTTGTATGTATGTATGTAACTGAAGAAAAAGAAAACATAAATTGATTTTAAATAGATAATTTTCTTATGTATGAATTTTCATATTTATACAGATAAAAGTATGTGGGTGTCAGGGTGGAGGCCAGAGGAAAACCTTGGCTTTTGTTCCTTAAGAGCATTTTGCTTTGTTTTATTTGAGACTCTCACTGCTTTGGGACTCTGTATGCTAGCCTAGAGGACTTCTTGTCTTTGCTACTCTACTGAAAAGATTAAAAGGACTCACCACATATCCAGGGTTGGTTTTTGTTTGTTTGCTTTGCTTTGTTTTGTTTTGGTGTTTTGGTTGGTTGGTTGGTTGGTTGGTTGGTTGGTTGGTTGGTTGTTTTACATGGTGCTGGAGATGAAACTCAGGTACTTGAGTTTCCATGGCTGATAATATCAACTGTCCAATCTGCCCAGTTCACCTCTCAACTCTTTGGAGCAGTAGCATCTGTTTTGGTATGGGAATGTTCCAACTTTGTTTTTCTCCTAGTATAATTGCTAAATAATAGCCTCACTTATTACCCCAAGTGTTCTGGTTTGGTGGGAAATTAAATGTTTCTTCTATCATTCACATGAGATAGCTAATCACTATATATGGGAGACTAGAGATTAAAGAAATGCATTTGGTGTTATTTTCATGCCTTTTCTGGTTCTAGAACTAATTAAAAAGTCTGAGCACAGTGTTTTATCTCTATAACATAAGGGATTTTTATCAAAACCCACTTTTCTTTCTTAGGTGACAAGAATCTTATACCATGCTTTTACAGTTAAAGCACTGAATAAAACTACAATTACATTTGAGGTATTTGTATATTTTGGAAGCCATCACCAATGTTACCTCAAAGTGTTATCATTAATAAAATGGCATGCAAAATGATTGTTTGAAAGGCATTTGTATGTATGTATATTGCAAGGGAATATATGAAAGGCAATAGATTTTTATGGTTATTACAAGTGTCTTCCAAGTATATCCAGGTTTTCTTCTGAGAATACACTAGAATCCTCCTTTGACATTCTGTTGAACTTAAATGAATATTCTTCAAAACACAAACTTTATGGGTATATTCAGATGAATATTTCACATGCTCAGGTACAGTAAAAGTTAGAGTCTGAAGATTGCTTTTGGAAAGATGGCCATTTTTACAATAATAATCCTTCTATTCCTTGAGTATGGGAGATTTTTTCTATCTTCTGAGATCTTTTTCTATTTCTTTCTTCGGGGACTTGAAGTTCTTATCATAAAGATCTTTTACTTGCTTGCTTAGAGTCACACCAAGGTGTCTTATATTATTTGCGACTATTGTGAAGAGTGTCATTTCCCTGTTTTCATTCTCAGACTGTTTATCCTTTGAGTAGAGGAAAGCTACAGATTTGTTTAAGTTGACTTTATATCCCGGTACTTTGCTGAATGAAATTCTTAAGCAAATGGTTGGAACTAGAAAATATCATCCCGAGTGAGGTAACCTAGTCACAAAAGAACATACCTGGTATTCACTAACTCATAAGTGGATATTAGCCCTAAAGCTCAGAATAACCAAGATACAATTCACAGACCATATGAAGCTCAAGAAGGAAGGCCAAAATTTGGATGCTTCAGTCCTTCTTAGAAGGGGGAACAAAACACTCAGGGGAGGTAAAGGGTCAGAGGGATTTGGGAGGAAGAGGGGAAGGGAAGGGGGAAAGGAGGGTTAGGTTCAGGTATGGGAGGAGACAGGGATGATATACAGAGGGTCAGGAATTTGAACAGATAAGTGTAGCAATGGGGTATGGGGAACTGGGGATAGCCACCAGCAAGTCCCAGATGCCAGGAAATCAAGAAGCTCCCAGGACCCAACAGGGATGAGATTAGCTGAAATTCCTGACAAAGGGGAAGAACCACCCTTAGAGACCCCATCCAGTTAGGTTAGGCAGGGTCCCTGGTTGGGGGAGGGGCCCACACTCTCATTTCCAGATTTTTTAAACCAGAATGGCTCCTGTCTAAAGGAAATACAGGAACAAAGTGTGGAGCAGAGACTGAAGGAAAGGTCGTCCAGAGACTGCCCCACCTGGGGATCCATCCTGCATACAGACACCAAACCCAGATACTATTGCTGATGGCAAGAAGTGCTTGCTGACAGGAGCTTTTACAGCTGTCTCATGGGAAACTTTGCCAGAACTTGACAAATACAGAGATGGATGATCACAGCCAACCATTAGACTGAGCACAGGGATGTCAATGGAGGAGTTAGAGAAAGGACTGAAGGAGCTGAAGGGGTTTGCAACCCCATAAGAAGAACAACAATACCAACCAACTAGATTATTCCCTCACCCCCCAGAGCTCCCAGGGACTAAACCACAAACCACATGGTGGGACCCATGGCTCCTGCTGCATATGCAGCAGAGGATGACCTTATCCAGCATCAGTGGGAGGAGAGACCTTGGTGTTATTCCCCAGTGTAGGAGAAAATCAGGGCAGAGAGGTAGGATTGGGTGGGTGGGGAGCACCCTTATAGAAGCAGGGTGATGGGGGATGGGATGGGGGATTCTGGAGGGGAAACTGGGGAATGGGATATCATTTGAAATTTAAATAAATAAAATTTCCAGTTTAAAAACAAAGATTGAGTTTCTGTGTAAATTGAAGATTTTAATTTAGATACCCTTGAAACACAGACAGTCTAGAAGTAGAATGAATAAAAACCAAGGTTTAAAGATTAACTTATTTTTATTTATTTTTTTTAATGAGTATTTGCTATATACTTCCCCAACTCATCTTGCTTGGTGCCCAGGAACTGAGGTTGCAGATTGTATTGAGCACCATATGGACACTGGAAGTAGATTATCAGGTTCCCTGAAAGAGCATTAAGTGCTCTAAACCTTTAACCCATGTCTTGAGCTCTGGAATGACAATTTCTTTTATAAGTTATTCTAACATACTTTGTGTTAACCTGGCCTATGCAAACTCCTATGGCCTGTCTGTGACAGCTGCTTTCCATATAGCAATTGGTCCCACCACTTTATGATGCTGCAATCAGATGATGACTAATACATTCTGATCACAAAATCAGTAAACCATAAGGATTATAAATACTGTGGTCTTTCACGGCAGACAGATTTGTTTAAGGGCTGTGTAGTTCATCTCTACCATCTACATAAATTAAGAGGAGAAGCACAATCTAAGTAAGTCCCAGCAGGAAGTCCTTAAACAGAATTGACTAAAGCACTTTTCTTTCTGAACTTGCATTCTGTAACTTTAGAAAGTAGATAATCATATGGTCTTGTATATTTAATTAGAGGATTGATAAGTAAATTGACATGAATCCATTATCACTCTATTATAGTGAAAGATGTAGGCATTAGCCCTTTCTTATATGTCAGGAGAGACAGTTCATGAGTTGTAGATGATCCTATGAAAATTGGTTCATTATACTTCTATAACTATGAGGTTGTTCATGGAATTCTGTATAGAATTCTGTATGTTCATGGAGTTCTTTATAGGATAGTGTGAGGTTACGATGGTGATCTGCACTATGAGAAAGGCCATCATAAACTATAGCAGCATTGCAGAGAATACCAACCAAAGCCTAGGTGGACATCTCTGAGAAGCAAGAATCTGCATATTACGAAACATGGATATTCCAAAACAGAGATTGCTATGGCTTCCAATGGAAAGGACAATAACCCTGATTATGTAGGATGCTACATTGTTCTCTGTATCTTCTGCCTGGTTCTGATTTTCATATTTTTGCTACAATGATAAAATAATCCTAAGTACATTTGTGTTTCACTCTATGAATTTTTCAAGTAAATTATGTTTAAAATCTCTCTCTCTCTCTCTCTCTCTCTCTCTCTCTCTCTCTCTCTCTCTC
>NC_034593.1:65017646-65032776 GCF_900095145.1 Mus pahari
CAGAGAGACAGAGAGACAGAGAGACCCAGACAGAGATTCCTTAGGTAATATGTAGATTAGGGTCTCCTAAACTGAGAATGAAATAAGTATTGAACATTCTTTAGAAGCCTGAATCCTTAATTTGTGCTGTTGTCATGAGTATTGGAGTTGTTAAGAGCACTTATACCTCTTATTAGATAGAACATTAATACTAATTATACTGTATAGAATGCTTTTTGACACTTTTTATTGTTGTAGAAATTTTTAGTCCCTGACTGTGGTTTCTACCCTGCCTTGTTCATTCAGTTCCCAGAGAAGACACCCACAGCCTTTATATTTACAATAAACCTTAAACAACACAGGAGCTGGGCAGATATATTCCCTCCATACAATTAGAATCTACTCTCGCATCCATATCCCCTAGTTATTACTATGTTTCATTTAGGTTGCTCTCAACCCCAATTGGCCAGTCCTCAGGGCCATCTTTTTTTTTTTTCATAGTTCATCTAATCCATGGTGGATTCTTTTCTCCTCCTTCCCCCTTTTCTCCCTCATGGTTCTCCTCTGAGCCCAAGTCCAGGAAACCTGAAACACCACTCTGACTCTTTTCCCCATGTATTGACTATTGGTCTCTTTATTTTCAGATCAGAAATAACTTGCGAGCGTACAGTTTGCCTGATATTTTCCTCCAGTCGTTAAGAATATTTTCAGATTTTAGAATTTTGTCCTCTGTTTAAAAAGTAGTTATGTTATATGAATGATCTCCAATGGTTTCTTTTTGTAATTATGAATTGATACTTTAGTGCTTTTCAAATATTTTCTTTACTGCACATATATTTCATAAGTAGCTTTGCATCATACTTTAGAAACACTGTACCTATGTAACAGCATGTAAATCATAAGAGGCCATAAATCTGAGAGAGTGGCATGGGGGGGGGGGACTGAGAGTGGTTGGGGGAAGAGAAGGAGAGGGGGAAATAATGTAATTACACAATGAAACCTAAAGTATTTTTTTTTTTAATTTTGGAATGGCATAAAATAATTAGCGAGTAAAATCTAAAAGCACCATAGAAGCTCACAGACGCTCTGCCTCAGAGCTTCTAGCTTTCGAGAGGTCATGCTAAGCATCCCATGTACAACTGCCAAGAGGTTTATTCCAATCTCCTGGACAATACAAATACAATTTCTTCCAAAATCACATCTCCTTAGTAATTTGCTCTGCAGAATTGGGCTCTTACTGGATGCAGTGCTACACTACCCACACGGTTACTGATTGGCAGCCTTATCCCATTTTGTCCTGTCCTCGTCTGCCAACTCTATAATGAGAAAGTTTTCTATTCTCAAAGTTCTCACTGGGTGAAATGCTTTATTGTATAACATCAAAATGGTGATATTTCTTTGAACTCATGTATCTCTTGCATTACACTAATAATCTTAATAAAGTTTAAAACTGTGTTATATTTATAACTAAAACTTATTTCATATTGAGAGTACATTAGTGGTAGAAATGTTTTATACTTGATAATAAAACATGTTTAATTTATATAAGATTTGTTGTTCATTACCATTTAATGAATATCAACTTCAGGCCAGACATTGTGCTAAGTACTTTTCTGTATTCATTCTCCTATTTTTTTTTCCCTAAATCATCAGTAAAAAGATGGAACATTCATTTAAATTCAGTACAGCAAAGATATTGTAGACTTTTAGAATAATATATTTAAAAATCTTCAAACATTACTGGGAATCTAGTACTTAAATTCTAGGTGTATTACTAATTACTTACTTCTATCCAATGAAGTAAAATTATTTATTCAGCATCACCACATTAATAATAATCTTTTAAAATAGTGCTTGTCATTGGTTATATAACACACTAACTACATGTTGAAAAGTTATATAGAGTTATTTACAAAATGAGAAATCTCTGCATTTCATCTTTGTGGTTTTTTTTTTTTTAACAATGACATTAAAAACAAAATGGTAGCATTTACAATCACCACATAACAGTAAAAGAATTGCATTCTATATCCAGCCAGTTAGGCATAGACAGGGAATTTGTCTATTTTTTCTGAATGAATATACATATCCATCATATACAAATATGTATATAAAGTTCAGTGTACTTCAAAATCAGCTTAAAGGCCTTTTAAAATTTTTGTGGTGACTTTTTGTGTGCATGAAAAATAAATACAGTGGAAAATTTAACATCAAAGCTAACATTTATATATTTGCCATTACATTATGTTTTTTTATGATACATTTCAATACATTTTTCCACACTCAATTTCATCATGTATGCATACACACACACACACACACACACACACACACACACACACACACACATATATATAAACTGAAATTGAAAGTGACTAGGTCTTCTCAAATGCTTAAAATATGCTTTATCACTGAGCTATACCCTAAAATCTTTTATTTTCAATGTAGGAAAAGTATGTGTCCTAGAGTACATGATACTACTTGAAATTCCCTTACCTGGGAGACTGAGACAGGAGGCTCCTCTTTAAGTTATTTGGTCTCACTTAGTAAAGTTGGTCTTGAATCCACTCTAGCTCAGATTAAGATGTTGAACTTGTAATTTTCCTGGCTCCACATCCATAGTAGTAGGAATAACAGATCTGTGTCATAATGTTTGGTTTCCGTATTTCCAAAGATTAATTAAACAGTTCTAGTTATCATGAATTTGTAATTGTGAGGGCTGGAGTTGGACAATGTTCCTTTTTTTCCATGACAAGATGATATTGGTCTAAGGATAAAACTAAGCTGTTCTGTAGTGGGATGAAAGCAAAGATGTACATAATACAATGGTAGAGGATTATTACAGGAGGTTTGCTCATCTGGAGAAAGAGTACAATGAAAAGATTGGTATTTTGATTTATTCTACTATCAGAACATTTTAATACATACATACAAATATTATCATATGTATATGTATCTCCGAATAGTTGCAATTGGCTTGAGTAGACAATAGTCGGTATACCTATAATAATACCTATTAATATAATAATACCTATAATATAATAATACCTATTATTTCAAGTTTAAAGTTATGCACAATATTTTAACTAATGACATAATTATTTTAAAATGCTACATAATTTGGTACATTTATCGTATATTTGAGTATAAAACAGTGTTTTAATGGACAGATAGCCAATAAGTAGAGATGTACACAGTAACTGTGGTTTTATATATTATTTATTTATTTACTTTTAGACAACATGTCTCAGTGTAGACTGACTGGTGTGGAACTCACTATATAGATGAGCCTCAGTCTTACAGAGATAGAGCTGCTTCTGCCTCCCCAGTAGGTTTACAGATGTTTCCTACCAAGCCTGGCTTTACTTACTGATTTTATTCTATTATTATCTGATGATATAAAAGACAATTTTAAAAAAAACTTTCCTGTATTCTTGTAGGCTTGTTCAAAGTACCAAAATGAAATCTGATTGATTTTTGAGAATCCTCCCTGAGAAGCTAGGAATTAGGGAATTTTATAATAGTCTGTCAAAATGCATTTGATATATAGTATCATGTATGTTTTTAATTAACTTCTCTGTGTGTAGAAGACCTATTTATTGTAAGAGACATATACTAAAATCAACTATCATTATTTTGTTAGAGTCTGAGCTTTGATGGTCAAAGCTGTTAGTTTTATGAAATTGAATATGACAGTTTTCATTTGTACCTTGGTTAATTGTCTCCTTCATAAACTTCTTTGTCTCCTCATTTGGATTAGGAATATATTTTGTCAAATGAATACAGTGACCTATACCTGCTTTAAATTCTATTTGTCAAATATTTAGCACAATGAGGTGAAGGCACTGGTCCTGATTGCCATCACTACTCAGGAAAAGCAAAACTAAGCGCAGTAGCCTCCGTGACTGATAGATAAACCAGCAATAAGCAAACCTGCCACAGACATACAGTGAGACCCAGTGGAAAGCCTTCAGCACTAGGGGTAAAGACAGTACTGTAGGAATTAAGAAGATGCTAGTTTATAAATGGTGTGAAAATTCTTCTAATGTGTAATAGTAGGGGAAAAGAAAAGTCTACAAAGAAGAGGAGGACATTTAAAAACTGAAAAGGCAGGCAATTGGGGGATACTGATAAAGAAAAAATCGGTAAACAGTCAAAAAAATTTAGAAATAAAAATTGTGAAAGGGAAAAGATGACAAAGAAATTCAAAAGAAAAAGATGATGAAATAAAAAGTAAAAGAAATATGGAAGTAACATATATCACCACAGTTTTGAAGGTTGATGCCAAAAGACCAGAAGTGTGAATGTTTCAAAACAACAGAACAGGACTAACTGGTTTTAACAATCTAGAGACTAGAGAAGAAATTTGCAAGGGTAAATATAAAAGCACTGAAGGCTGAAAAGAAAAAATGTAGAATAGACTATAAACACATTCATATTAAGTACATCAATTTATCAGTTTGATTGACAATGTCTTTATAGATAAGCCTACAATAAAACAAACAAAAAAAACAGAGGAAAAAAACTTAAAATTATAGTTATTTTTTAAAAATAGGACAGTTTTTCCATCTTCTAAGGATGCCAGCTGTGAGTGCTACACTGTGAAATCTGTATCTCTGCTGACTGGTTTTTGGCTACATGCCACCTGATGAGAGCAGTCTGTGTGCTATTTAGTTTCCTCTTTTGTCCTTTGTGCTTTTTGCCTAGCAACCCCAGGGTATGACTCTTGGTTAGAGCAAGCAGTAATTCATCCTGGATGATCCTATTGCTAGGGCTGCATTGGACAGAACTCAAGGCAGCAGGTCCTAGTATCTACTGCCTTCAAATATCTCCTTGTGAGTGGGAAAGCCCATCTAGACAATGGGGAAGAAATTTAAAAGGGTAAATATAAAAGAAATAATAGTAGTCACTGTTGTAGTGATAATAAAAATAATAGTGATAACAGAAATAATAGTAGTTTCCATGTTAACTCAGTTTAGCTGAACCAAGTGATTCCTTATCTTACCTTTGTCGTTTACTTACTTACTTGCTTACTTTATTATTTATTTATTTATTTATAAATTATTTGCCACTGCCTGTTTGCTACTAAAGTTCAGTGATTTCTATAACATATGTTCCACTTGAATACTTCAGAGATATTGCCACATCCATTTCCCACATTTTATTTTGTAGGAAATTTATTTGTCCATATCTATCCTCTTCCTCTCTCTCTCTCTCTCTCTCTCTCTCTCTCTCTCTCTCTCTCTCTCTCTCTGTCTGTCTCTCTCCCTATCATCTACGTATCTATCATTTACCACCTCTCCTTTCATCTATCTAACCATCCAACTATTTTTCCTTGTTCTTATTTATTTGTGTATTTATTTATTCACAATACAGCCATTGCACCCCTCTCAGTGCCCCTTCCCACAGTTCTGCATCTTATTCCTCTTCCCCCCCCCCTGCTTCCAAGAGGGTGCTCACAAACCACCAGGTCTCCCCATTTCCTGGAGCCTCAAGTCTTCTGAGGATTAGGCACATTTTCTACCACTGAGGCCACAGCAGGCATCCTCTTCTATATATATGTGGGAGCCCAGGACCAGCCTGGTACGCTGCCTACCTAGTTGGTGTCTCAGTGTCTGGAAGCTCCCAGGGGTCCAGATTAGTTGAGATTGCTGGTCATCCTATGATGTCACTCATCTCTTTTGCTTCTTTCATCCTTCCCCTAGTTCAACCAAAGGGGCCTCTGACTTCAGTTCAACGATTGGGTGTAAATATCTTCATCTATCACTCAGCTGCTGATTGGGCCTCTTGGAGGGCACCCATGCCAGGTCCCTGTCTGTAAATACATCACAGCATCACTAATAGTGTCAGGCCTTGGTGTATTGCTATGAGGTAGATCTCCAGTTTGTCAAGTCACTAGGCCATTGTTCTCTCAGCATCTTCTACATTGTTGTCAGTGCAGTTCCTTTAGACAGAAACACTTCTGGACCAGAAATGTTGATTGTGGGTTGGCAGCACCACCCTCCCTTTCAGGAGGGCCTCTCTAACTACTTAAGGTGAACTCTTCTATTTCCTTCTCCCCATTATTGGGCATGTCATCTAAGGTCACTATCATCTCCCATGTCTCTGGTACTTTCTAGAATTTCTCCTTACCTCCCATCTTCTGAGGCTGCCTATTTCCATTCATCCTCCTGGCCCTCTGGGCTTCTCTCCTGAAATCCATGCCTGATCCTATTGCCTTTTCCCTTCCCACTCCTCTCTCCCACTCAAATCCCTCCCTGTTTCTGTCTCCTCTGATTTTTCTCTTCCTGATACTAAGTGGGACTGAAGCATCCTCACTTGGCATTTCTGCTTGTTAAACTTCAATTCTGTGGGTTGTATCCAAGGTATTCTGTATATTTTGGCTAATATCAACTTATTAGTCAGTACATATCACGCATGTCTTTTGGGGTCTGGATATGTCACTCATGGTGGTATTTTCTACTTCCATACATTTGCCAGAAAACTCAGCATATCCTCGTTCTTGACAGCTGTATAGTATTTTGTTGTGTAAATGAACCATATTTTATTTATCAGTTATTCGTTTGAGGAACACGTGGGTTGTTTCCAGCTTCTGAATATTACCAATAAGGCTGTTAGGAACATCCTGGAGCATGTGTCCCTATGGTATGGTGGGGCAGCTTTTGGATATATGCCCAAGAGTGGTATAGCTGGGTTTTTAGGTAGATCTTTTTCCAATTTTCTGGGGAATCTCCAGATTGATTTCCAGAGTGGTTATACAAGCTTGCAATCCCACCAACAATGGAGGAGTGTTCCTCTTTCTCTACATCCTCGCCAACATGTGTTGTCACCTGAGTTTTTGATCTTAGCCATTCTGATTGGTGAAAGGTGGAACCTCAGGGTCGTTTTGATTTGTATTTTCCCAATGACTAAGAACTTTGAACATTTAAATGCCTCTCCGGCATTCAAGATTCCTCTGTTGAAAATTCTCTGTTTACCCTGTATGCCATTTTTAATAGGATTATTTGGTTCTTTGGAAGTTATCTTCTTTCATTCTTTATATATTTTGGATATTAGCCCTCTATTGAATAAGGGGTTGGTGAAGATGATTTCCCATTCTGTAGATTGCCGATTTGTCCTATTGACTGGGTCTTTTGCTTACAGAAGCTTTTCAGTTTCATGAAGTCCCACTTATCAATTGTTGATCCTAGAGTCTGAGGCATTGAAGTTGGTTTTTGTTTTGTTTTGTTTTGTTTTTTAAGGAAATTTTCCCCTGTGTGAATTAGCTCAAGGCTCTTCCCCACTTTCTTTTCTATTTGACTAAGTGCTGATTTATGTTGAGGACCTTGATCCACTTGGACTTGAGCTTTGTGCAAGGTGACAAAATGGATTTTTTTTTCATTTTTCTACATACATAAGTACAGTTAGAACAGCACCATTTATTGAAAATGCTTTCCTTCTTCCATTGTATGTTTTTTTGGCTTCCTTGTCAAAGATCAAGTGTCCATAAGGATGTGGCCTTATTTCTGGGTCTTCAAATCTATTCTATTAGTCAACTTGTCTGTCTCTGTACCAGTAATTTGAAGTTTGTATCACTATTGCTCTATAGTACAGCTTGAGGTCAGTGATGGTGATTTCCACCGAAGTTCTTTTATTGTTAAGAATTTATTTTTCTCTATCCTGTTTTTTTTTTTTCCATATGAAAGTGATAATTGTTCTTTTCATGTCTGTAAAGAGCTGTGTTGGTATCATCATGGGGATATTTTGTAGGATGGCCATTTTTATATGTTAATCTTGTCAATCCATGAGCATGGGAGATCTTTCCATCTTCTGAGGTCTTCTTCGATTTATTTTTTCAGGTATTTGAAGTTGTCATGCAGATCTTTCACTTGCTTGGTAAGAGTTACACCAAGATATTTTATACTATTTGTGATTACTGTAAAGTGTTTCTTTCCCCTAATTTCTTTCTCAGCCCGTTTATCATTTGTATAAAGAAAGGCAATTGATTTGCTTGAGATAATTTTATATCTGGCCACTTTGCTAAAGTTGTTTATCAGCTATAGAATTTCTCTGGTTGATTTTTGGGGGTCTCTTATGTATTATAGTGGCATCTGCAAATAGTGATACCTTGAGCTTTTCTTTTCCAATTTGCATCCCCCAATCTCCTTTTGTTATCTTATTGCTCTAGCTAGAACTTTGAGTACTTTGTTGAATAGATATGAAGAGAGTGGGCATCCTTGTCTTGTCCCTGATTTTAGTGGGATTGCATCAAGTATCTCTCCATTTAATCTGATACTTGCTTATGGTTTGCTCTGTTTAGCTTATATTATGTGTAAGCAAGGGCCTTAGTCAACCTAACCAAAAGACAAAGAGACAGTATCCAAATTATAAATTCAGAAAAGAAAAGGGAGTCATAACTATAGAGTCTGAGGAAATTCAAAACAATCATCATAAGATGAATCCTCGGGAATGATCCATGATATAATTTCTGGGTGTTTACACAACTTTCAATTTTTTTGTACTAGTGTTTATTAATTTTATAACTTTGTGACAAGAAAAGATAATCAACATGGTTTTATTTTTTGAAATTGGTTGATAACTTCTGTTTGTGGTATATTATAAGATTGATCCTAGCCAGGCATGGTGGTGCTCGCCTTTAATTCCAGCACTCGGGTGGCAGAGGCAGGCAGATTTCTGAGGTTGAGGCCAGCCTGGTCTACAGAGTGAGTTCCAGGACAGCCAGGGCTACACAGAGAAACCCTGTTTCAAAAAGCCAAAAGAAAAAAAAAAAAGATTTATCCAGGCAAAAGTTCACTATGTCCTGTGGAAGAATAGCAAATACTCTTATCTGATGAGAAATGCCTTTAGCCCAATACGTTTCAATTGGATAATTTCATATATTTACATCCAACATATTTTCTGATAGTCTATAATTTGCCATCTAATCTTAAACCTCTTAATTAACTCTCATTCTCTTACCATCTTCCCTTGTAGGTAAGTCACTTATTCAATTCTTTTGTACTTGTTTGTCATTTTTTCGCTATATTTATTTAAATTTTGCTCATTGGTTACAATGAGTCCTACAGAAAATTTCTTAGTTAATAACAATATATTCTGAAATGAAAGCCAGTTAAAATGTTATAAAAATAATCAAAAAGACACTATATTAGTAAAAACTATATTTGCATTTCTCGTCCTTGATATTTTGGACTTTTGATGTTCCATTTGAATCTCTCTGTGTTGTCTATAGATCTTTCACATTTATGTAATTAACATTAATTCATAATATAGACATAAATGACTCACTTATATGTCATAGGTATATTATTACAGGTACTGAGTTCATTTGCAGTTCCTACAAGCAGGGGTTTCACACCTTCTAGTGTTGCTCCAGTTAGAATGTGGTTCCCGTCTGAAACATAGAATTCTCATACTGAACTATCCTGGCATCTCAAGTTTCTGTATAGCTGTCTGTGGTTATATAAGTTGGAAAAAACTTGTATCTCTTCACTACATGGTTTGTTAATCTTCTCTTTATCTGGAAGCAAAGAAAACTTGACTATAACATGTCTTGCAGAAGTGTTAGTTGACTTAAATCTATCTGGTAATCATTGACTTTAGTATTTTTATTTACATTTGACTATTTCTTATAATATCTTTTTAATAGAGATTATACTACAATGACATTTTCAAATTCCTCTCAAATTCTATAATAGGATTTTTCCTAACCCAATGACCTGTCTACTCTCAGGTTATTGGCTACTCTAGCAGTGTCATGTATGAGTTTCATCTCATGGAGTGGCCATTATCTACTATCAGAAAGTGGTTGGTTACTCCCAAATTATTGGTACCACTGTTGTACCAGTATATCTTGTGTTTTCAATGTAGTCCAATTATTCTAAAAGTTTTGTTCCTTTTTTTCAAATGTGTATATCTAGATAATCCATCCTTCTGACCACTATTACATTTAATATTTTCATCTATTGTGATATTTATTTCTTCTGACACATTTTAAATTTTGCTTATCCTGACTTTTACAACAAATAATTCTGTTTGAAGGCCATAGAATCACGTGTGCCATCAATTAAGGGGAAATTTTCTCAGTTTCCTACTAGAAGCATTTCCCTGTACACCTAGCATCCATGGTCCTGGAAGATAATATTTATACTACCAGAAAAATCAGTTTTATCCAGATAAAACTGTGCAACCTACAACCTAGACCTGACTGCAAGATATACATACTGTTGTGGCATTGGCACAAAGGACATGGGAGTCGACATTGCTAAAGCAGCCAGGAACCTGAAAATAGATCATGGGCTTAGGGGAAATCCTATTAATATTATTCTACCCAAATTGTCTTGTGTGTGTGTGTGTGTGTGTGGAGAGAGAGAGAGAGAGAGAGAGAGAGAGAGAGAGAGAGAGAGAGNGAGAGAGAGAGAGAGAGAGAGAGAGAGAGAGAGAGAGAGAGAGACAGAGAGAGAGAGAGAGAGACAGAGAGAGAGAGACAGAGAGAGACAGAGACAGAGACAGAGACACAGAGACACAGAGACACAGAGAGGGGGGTTGTTATTCTCCAAAGACAGAGAAGCTTTTGTGTTTGATTCCTGAGAAGCAGAACAGCATTGGGGAATTTTAAGTTCATCATCAACTCATAGGGCATTTTAGTAGACATTGGTGAAGTAGTGAAGTAAACAAAATAGAGATGGTAGGGGAAACTATCCAAATGCAGTTTCAGTTAAAGGTTGGGTTCTCTCTGGCTCTCTAGAAGGCTTGGAGTTTAAAAGAGAAAGGCTTTCATGAATTGAAATTAGAAAGTAAGAACTTTGTGCACATCCATCTCCTGTTATTTAGGTGCAAATAGAGTAAAGGTGAAAAAGAGTTCGCATGTAACACCAAATTAGTTCCAGAACATTACGTGTCAAGCTGTCAAATATTTTGCCAAACATTAATTTTGGTGTCTCTGAAGCCTCTTCTATAAAAAATGAAACATTTTAATTGTTAGGATGAATAAAAACTTATACACTGCACTCCCAGTTGTCAGTGAGCTTACTTAGACTTTGAAGCCCTGAACAGACCAGGCAAGCTGATTTTCCATGAGTCCGTAACATTTAATGCTTTTCCTCCCAGCTCCTTAATTTTCCGAAATAATGACTTAGAGACTATTTATTATTAAATGCCTAGACCATAAACTTCAGCTTGTTCTCTGACTTGCTCTCAACTTATACCTTTTATTCTCAGTTTGGTTCAGCTATGTGTCTGGTTTCCTTTCCTTGTCTACTTAAATCTGTCTCCTTAGAGTTTCTTGGGTGAATCAGATCTTTAATCTACCCCGAGTTCAGCCACCAGTTGGTTTACATATGTCTCCTCAGTGTTGCAGCTTGAATCTCTTTTTCTAACATAAGTTCATCTATCTGCTGGTTTATGTTGGTCTCAGCAGTTTCCCAAGAGAATATTCCCCCACATCTCACTATTTCCCAGAATCTTCTCTATCTTTGCTGGATGTTATACCTCCTATTTTCTGTGTCAGATCACAGGCCATATGCTTTTTTATTGACAGGTTATGCATATAAGAGATTTTTATCTATATGGACCACAGGGAAGTCTTTCTTCTTCCTTCTCTATAACTTTCAAAGTGGAGCATTTGAGTCTTTTGCCTTTCCTGCATTTAGAATTGAGCTAAAACATTGTCTTCTCATTGCTCTCAATTTATTTGTTCTTAGATCAAGATTTATATTATCACCACTTATGGAATTCATGCTTGCTAACTACAGGTCTTAGGGGTTTTTTGCTTCCATAATAATGGAAGTCATGATGTCCATTCTTGGTTGTCAACTTGACAACACCAGTAATTAACCAAAGTCAAGTTGCTGTGTATATTTGTGAGGATTTTTCTTGATTGAATATTTGAGGTGGGAAGATACACCTCACATTTAACCAGCTCATATTTTCTGGTGGCAGCCTATATAAAGGAAAAGAAGAAGGAAGATCTTCACATGCTTGCCTTTCTCTTGCTGGCAATTTTATTCTTTAACTAGCATCAAAGCATATATAGGGTTTCTGGCATATACCTAAGACCAACTAAGTTATCTAGTTTTGTGGAACAAAGAAATAACAATTGGATCCTTGAAAGAAATGAAGCTGTAAAGTCACTAAGTGTGTGTGTTTGTGTGTGTGTGTGGATATGTATACATGCATGTATATATAAATATGAAGGGGTGTTCATTTTATTATTGTTAATTTTCTAGTGAACTCTGATATATAGAAGACCTAATTCCTTTCTTTGAATATCTGTCTCTCTATATAGAAATCAAATTGCTTTTCTTTCTTTGAAGATCTGCAACTGATAATGTGGGCAACTTTTATAGCTAACCTAGTTACCTTTTCATTGTTCCTATAAAACAACACAAGCAAAACAACTTGTAGAGAAATGGATTGTTTAGCTTACAGGTTACAATCCTCAAGGGCAAGGCCAAGGTATAGGTTAAAGTAGAAACCACAGAGGAAAATGGATTACTCACTCACTTGCTATGACTTTCTCAGCTTTCTTTCTTATCCTTGATCACCCTTGATCACCTGCCCAGGGATGGCACAGCCCCAATGCACAGATCCCTCCTATAGCCAGCCTTAATTAAAAAACTGCCCTACAGATATGCCCACAGGCCAGTATAATGGAGGCAGTTCCTCACCTAAGATTTCTTCCTCCCAGGTAGCTCTATTTTGTTTCAAGCTAATAAAGAGAAGCCAGTACCATAGCCTGAGGGAAGCCTTCCCAAAACTATTGATCATGTGAAATATTATCTGTAACAACTCCAAAAATGATCTGAGAGCATTTCCAGAATATTTGGGGTTATGAGTGATTATGTACAACCCTGCCCCTCTAGGATAATCCCTGTCACATCAGGTTGCACTTAAAGATTGTAGGAAAACACTTCTTTATAAAGAATATCTTTATCCACTTTTTAAAGCAAAGATCATCATTTTTAAACAAAGACATCCCTTGTGACGGCTGAAATATATTCAGCGAGGGCAACATTTTCTTTGTGTGTGCGACTAGGTTGTACCATGTTGTCTATGCTGGCCCCACACTTTTGAATCTCTTGCTACAATCTCCTAAGTATCAAACTTCATCTGTACACACACTATGTCTGTAGTTATAGTAATGATCATTTTTCTCAAGATGCATTAATGTGAACTTATTTCCTACTTAAGTTAGACCCCATATATACCTCATCAAAAAATGACTTTTGTTATTATGATTTAATTTTTAGATAGATTATTGCCTTTTCATTTCAGAAATGTTATATATAATGCTTATTTATAGCATTTTATTTGTAGGCCTGGCATTTAGAAAAACATAAAACTGTCATAGAAAACATAAATGACAATAAATCTATCATCTGTAGTTGAAATGTAATGTAGAATACTTTTACAGGTTTAATGGTATATAATGTGCCGTAAAATGTAAAATCACAAACTAGAGTGTTGGGACAGGTAAGTTTTAGGGAAAGTAATGCAGTGTAATTTTTCTATACAAGTAAGCTGAGAGAGATGGTCAAGCCAGTTAATGGTAGAAGATGTATGTGAAAATGTTTCACCTTACATTTCTAAGTTTTTACACCTTGATCAGCAATTATTTTTAGTTCAAACTTAGTATAAAGTCATTTATATACAATACATATTTAATGTTCTAATCCTATTGCTCACAGCTTTCAATTCAACTCAGGAAATGCCTTGGATGCAATTTTGCAAGAAATGTTTTATTAAAAGGGATGTATCCTTTATAGCACACAGATGATTATGAACAAAATATAGCTGTGATCTTGAAAATAGTTTATCATTGCACATCTTTAAAAAATAATAATCACAATGGCAATAAGTCCATGCTCAATAGAGATATAATAGTGGGCAATATATCCAAATTTCCCTATAATGTTGATGCTTTCATTACCCTGCTTTATATATGAGGAAGCTAAGGAATGGTAGCTCCCTCCTTCTGGCCTATCAAATTCTCTTCTCAGCCTCTCTGCTTCTTCTTCAGAGCAAGTAAACTCTCCACACCTGAACTCATCCCTACCAATTGAAATTACCAATTGAAATATGTATTTCAATCATTCCCACGCATTTGCTGGAAGACTGCATGAGTGAGCAGAATAACATTTAAGTGCTTTTTTTATTTGTTTGTTTTTGTTTGGTCAAAGAGTGTAATGTCAATGTCGATGAGTTATTAGTGATAGATGAGAAAATTTAAGCTTTATTACATCTGTCTTGATCATTGCTGAAATCACACAATTGATACTTACTAAAAGATAGTTGTGGTCATCTAAGGGCATTTTCATGGTTGATTTTGCAGTAAATGAGGATTTACTTAGACTATGATGATGACTTGAGGGAAAAGGGCAATGGTTCAGAAACCAGAAGATCTAGGGCTTTTGTTCTGTTCCCAGTCTCCACTGAACTTTAGCATAGCTCTTTAATTCTACTGGGAGTTATTTCTTGTTCCTGTTAACTAAGGATGTTGTGCTCATAACAGGCAAAAATAAAGTTTGCCTCTAGGACTATGCATGACTGAAATTCGGTGACTTAGATTTCATTAGGCATGTGCTAATACTTGTACCAGCAGGTGGATTGTAGTGGCTGGTTTCTTGTCCATAGTTGTCGCCTTTGTATTTAAGGTCCTCATTCTTCCTCTTTATCATCTTTCAGAAATCATTGCCATTAGAAAAGAATCTCTATGTCTATAGCGTGGGTAGTGCTAATTTTAGTTTATAAATTATTTAGAAATCTTATTTATAAGGACTGAAGATGACTAAAAAATTTGAATGTCTAAATTTTAAAACCCAGTATTGTATCAGTCCATCAGTTGTTTATATCTTGAACTGTAAACTCTAGAAACCCTTATTATACTTAATCCCCAGAGAAGAGGCATGTAATATGTAAAGAGAGAAGAGTGAGTTTGGGCCGGGTCTTTGGAAAAGATGTCCTTTTTCAGTGTAGTCATTGAAACTCTTGAGTATGCGCTTAACTCATTAGAAGCAGATTCTGAAATAATCAGAATCCCTGAGCAGAATTACCCCTCTACAACTCTCTCTCTCTCTCTCTCTCTCTCTCTCTCTCTCTCTCTCTCTCTCTCTCTCTCTGTCTCTCTCTCTCTCTCTCTCTCTCTCTCTCTCTC
>NC_034593.1:65033012-65034656 GCF_900095145.1 Mus pahari
ACATCAATCTGTCCCAAGCAGGACAAGAGTGGGTGATATATGGAGAGGATATTTTAAAATCTACTTGAGCTTGCTATTCTGGAGGCTTGCCCAGAAAAGAACCTCAGGAAAAAAAAAAAAAAATCTCGATGGAAACAAGAAAATTTTATCAAATTTATGCAGACCTTGAGAGCCACAGAAAATAATTGGACAACAGCCCAACACTAAACAGATAAAGATTTCATCATTAATAACAACTGTGACAGCTCTTTCAACTGTTTTTACTCTTGTGTAGGATGCGGTGACAGAGTAAGTCTCTGTATAACTTTTGTGCAGTATCATGATGGAAAAATGCTTTCTTTACATGTCCTTATAAAGTCAGCCCTGCTCTCTTGTACTAGCTTAATCTAACTCATTTTTCAAACATAGTTACATTGTCAAATAGAAGGAGGAGCAATATTTCTTTCTTTAGCTAGAGGTATTCCCCTTAAAATGGTCAGGAAAAGCAACAACAAAAATGCCACATATCTGTAAAATAAAGATACTATCTTGGATTATTAAAAATGTTGAACTAAGTTCTAATAGCACAGTTTTTAAAAGAGAAAAAAATTTCTCTTTTAAAATAACACCAATTTTACAGGATGCTATAATGTACATCAAAAATAATAATCACATGTATTGGTTTTATGTGTTATTAGCTGTGAAGGCATTGGGTGAATTCTCTGACTTATTTTAAATGAGATATTTTTAATGAAGTTATATCACAGATATGCTAAGCCCCTTTCAGTAATAGTGTAACAGTTTCAAAAGAAGACAGTGTGGTGCTAAAGTGAACCATATGATTCTTGGTGTGGGTGCCAGAGATTTGCAGATTTACTGTGTTAAATTGCTACAAATGGCAACAATGAAGATTATGTATTACAATTTCAAATAAATTTTTAAAGAGACATTGTTTTACAGAGATCTATTTAAAATTGTGGATGTAGTAAATAAATATGTAAAAGATTTCAGGTGATTTATTTGTAATAAAAAAGAATACTGTGTACACTGATCACTGTTTATAGGTCGAAAGAGAGGCTTGAGTTGAAGGAAATCCAGGTGAAGTGTAATTAATCATTTTTACTTTTGCAAATCATTAAGTATTTAGTTTGGGTAGTTGTTATGAGACTTATTAATTGAAGCTGTTAGGTGTCATCATCATAGATTAGAGTAGAATATAAAGATCAAGATAAACAAGTTATATTTACTTTAAATTGAACAGTTAAAATATGATGGAATCCAGAGTAATCAAAACATAAAAATTTTGCTGGACATAGTTAGTTGAGCTGACATCATTTAGAATATTTTTTCATGTACATGTGTATGGTATTTGTGTCTACTTTGTGTGTTCACAATTATCTGGGCACATGTATGTGTGTAGGTGCGTGCGCATGCGCACATGTGTGTGTGTATGTGTGTGTGTGTGCGTGTGCGTGTGTGTGTGTGTGTGTGTATGTAGAACAAAGATATAGATTGGGGGTCATTTTTTATTTTATTTTTTTCCTTTATTAGATATTTTCTTTTTTTGTACAGGATGCTATAATGTGCATCAAAAATAATAATCACATATATTGGTTTTATGTGTTTTTAGCTGTGAAGGCACTGGGTGAATTCTCTGATTTATTT
>NC_034593.1:65035226-65045406 GCF_900095145.1 Mus pahari
CCTGCTTTCTGACCTGCTTGAGTTCCAGTCCTGCATCCTTTGGTGATCAAAAGCAGTATGGAAATGTGAGCCGAATAAACCCTTTCCTCCCCAACTTGCTTCTTGGTCATGATGCTTGTGCAGGAATAGAAACCCTGACTAACACACATATGCAATAGTGTATGGGTTTGGCAGCTGATGATGGGGAGGATCCCCAGGTGGGTTAGTCACCGGAGAGTCCATCCTTTCGTCTTAGCTCCACACTTTATCTCTGTAACTCCTTTCATGGGTATTACGTTCCCTATTCTAAGGAGGAATGAAGTATAAACACGTTGGTCTTCCTTCTTCTTGGTTCTCTTGTGTTTCGCAAATTGTATCTTGGGTATTCTACGTTTCTGCGCTAATATCCACTTATTAGTGAGTGCATATCTAGTGACTTCTTTTGTGATTAGGTTACCTCACTAATGGATATATCCTCCAGATATATCCATTTGCCCAAGGATTTCATAAATTCATCGTTTTTAATAGCTGAGAAGTACTCCATTCTGTAAATTACCACATTTTCTGTATCCATTCCTCTGTTGAGGGACATCGTGGTTCTTTCCAGCTTCTGGCTATTATAAATAAGGCTGCTATGAACATAGTGGAGAACGTGTCCTTATTACCAGTTGGGACATCTTCTGGGTCTATGCCCAGGAGAGGTATTGCTGGATCTTCCAGTAAAACTCTGTTCAATTTTCTGAGGAACTGCCAGACTGATTTCCAAAGTGGTTGTACAAGCTTGCAGTCTCACCAGCAATGGAGGAGTGTTTCTCTTTCTCCACATCCCCCAAGTGTAGTTTCTCCTAAATAATTGTACATTGTACCACTTATTGTGAAATTAACAACATAGAAACAGTATTGTTTAGAGATTATTAAAGGCAAAGAGATTACTTTCTATCAGTTTACGAGGTAGTAACTTTTTAAATTTTAACATAGGCCATTGAAAATGTATATAGGTTGTTGAAATTTCTTTCAAGATGTATCACACTTTAATTTAGAACAGTAGCCTCATTGATGATGATGATGATATAGCAATAATTTATGCCTGGTTATCTATAAGGATCTACAATAGCTGGATTGGTGATTTTAATGTTGATGTGTTAAAGTCAACACAATAACACTGAAACATAACAAAAAAGGACAGATAGATAGCACAATGGACAACACACTTTCTACAAGGTATGAGTACCGGAGTTCAGGAAACCCACATAAGTGTCCAGTGGACAAGCCTACTAATGTGTCATTTCAGTTCTGACTTGTCAAAGGATCCCTTGGTGACTTGGTTAGCTCAACTAATTCTTATGAATGGGGCTCTATGTTCAGTTTGAGGGGCTCAATGTATAAGGTGAAAAGCGATCAAAATGACCACCAATCATATGAAATTAAGTCAAACAAATCAGTGGCCTTTCTCTACACAAAGGATAAAAGGGCTCAGAAAGAAATTAGGGAAACAACACCCTTCACAATAGTCACAAATAGTATAAAATACCTTGGTGTGACTTTAACTAAAGAAGTGAAAGATCTGTATGATAAGAATTTCAAGTCTCTGAAGAAAGAAATTGAAGAAGATCTCAGAAGATGGAAAGATCTCCCATGCTCATGGATCAGCAGGATTAACGTAGTCAAAATGGCTATCCTGCCGAAAGCAATCTACAGATTTAATGCAATTCCCTTCAAAATTCCCACTCACTTCTTCACTGAGTTAGAAAGGGCAATTTGCAAATTCATCTGGAATAATAAAAGACCTAGGGTAGCAAAAACCATTCAACAATAAAAGAACCTCTGGTGGAATCACCATGCCTGACCTCAAGCTATACTACAGAGCAATTGTAATAAAAACTGCATGGTACTGGTACAGTGACAGACAGGTAAATCAATGGAATAGAATTGAAGACCCAGAAATGAATCCACACACCTATGTATGGAATCCAAACACTTAATCTTTGACAAAGGAGCTAAAACCATTCAGTGGAAAAATGACAGCATTTTCAATAAATGGTGCTGGTACAACTGGAAGTTATCATGTAGAAGAATGAGAATTGATCCATTCTTATTTCCTTGTACAAAGCTCAAGTCTAAGTGGATCAAAGAATTCCNCATAAAACCAGAGACACTGAAATTTATAGAGGAGAAAGTGGGGAAAAGCCTCGAAGATATTGGCACAGGGGAAAAATTCCTAAATAGAACAGCAATGGCTTGTGCTGTAAAATCAAGAATTGACAAATGGGACCTCATAAAATTGCAAAGCTTCTGTAAGGTAAAAGACCTGTCAACAAGACAAAAGGGCCACCAACAGATTGAGAAAGGATTTTTACCAATGCTAAATATGATAGGGGACTAATTTCCAATATATACAAGAGCTCAAGAAGCTAGACTCCAGACATTCAAATAACCCCATTAAAAAATGGGGTACAGAGCTAAACAAAGAGTTCTCACCTGAGGAATACTGAATGGCTGAGAAACACCTGAAAAAATGTTCAAGATCTTTAATCATCATTTCCCTTAATCAGGGAAATGCAAATCAAAACAACCTTGAGGTTTCATCTCACACCAGTCAGAATGGCTAAGATCAAAACTTCAGGTGACAGCAGATGCTGGCGAGGATGTGGAGAAAGAGAAACACTCCTCCATTGCTGGTGAGACTGCAAGCTTGTACAACCACTTTGGAAATCAGTCTGGCAGTTCCTCAGAAAATTGGACAGAGTTTTACTGGAAGATCCAGGGTCAGTAGAAAACTCAAATCAGCTTGGGGAAAATGAAAAAGAAGAAACAAAGCTGGTACATACCTAGAAGATTCACCACACTAACTAGTGTTCATGGAACTGGATGGTACTCTTTCTGTATAATATCAGAGGAGAGAGTGAAACACCAACAAAGCAACAAACCTTGGAGTTCCCAATAGTGACCTGCCTGCATGATATGTTGGTACAATAGTGGCACAAGCATTGTTAAGATAACCAACTATTGTCTGATTGAATTTAAATGAAATGGAACCCATGTTTTATACTGCTTGAGCAGCTAAGAACCTGAAACTAGATAAGCCAGGGACCTGGGGGAAGTCAGACACTATTGCTCTGCTCAAGGGACATAGCAATAGAATGACTCCTAATGACATTCTGCTATACTTTTGAATAAAGGTATTTCTCAGTCATTATGATCAGAAACATTTCATTTTGCAATATATGAAAACAAATATAGAAAACCACACTTGAACACTGTGGAGAGATTGAAACATATTTGAACATTGAGGTGTAAATGAAGTGACTTCATCAAAACTCTTTGATCAGGGATCAGAAAACTTTGAAGATTTAGAAACAGAAATATTTAAGTGCCAGAGTGCATAAAGATACCTAGAAAAAAAAAAACAAAAGACAAACAAACATTTAGACACAAAAGGAGTGGGTGTCTTCTACCTATTTAAGAGAAGAGAAGCACATTCAAACCACAGTCCTGACTCTGTGCTCAGAGTATTATTTAAACTTGAAAATGAGAGTATGATCATGAAAGCCCTGAGTGTACTTGTCAGTGAATTCAAATACTACTGTTTAATAAACCATGTGTATAGTTTCATTTCTTCATTTCTTGACTGTTCTCGGTGTATGATTTCATGAATTGCTATACATGGAAATACCCTGTAAAGTATAGTATCTATGGCAAGTTATTATATGGTTCTTGGCAAGGGTTATTTATTCATTTCTCAAAGTTAAATTGGATTTTGGAAAAAACAAAACAAAACAAACAAGCAAAAAAAAATCACAAAAAATAACTGTGCTTTCCTACAGAGTTTGTAACTTCCAACTTCTCATAAAATGTCTATCTTTTTTTAGAGGAGAGGTCTAGGGAGAGTATGAGCAGCTTACAGCTTGTAATTTAATATTTTCAATGCCTACCTTTAATGATGGGTCTTAAACACTTTTGCCTCCCTACTAGCCCACTACCCATCTGTCCAAGGTAGTGGAAAAGCAAAGATATGGAGAAGCGGACATGCTTAGACATTGTTATTAGGAGCAAATCCAATCTGTGTTGTCAGGAAATCAGCAGTTCTGATCAGAGGACAGCAGCAGCAGTTCAGTCCACTGACAAATACTTCAGGGATAGACCAGTCCCATAGCGTCAGGATAGCAGCAGCTGTGGTACAAATTATCAGGAACAGCCAGACCTCAGCCAAATCTGGGCAAGTCAGCAAGAGGGATTCAGACCAGCAGGGACACTAGGAGGAGTTCGTTGTTGTGCCTCCCTCAGTGAAGTGAAGATCAGGGAAGGCTCAATACCAAGAACCTTTACACAGCTACCTCTACTAGCAGCACCCTCAGTTCATTGAGTACTTTTTTTTTTTCTTTTTCTAGAACAGGGTTTTGGTTTATTTTGTTGTTGTTTATTTTTTTGTTTGTTTGTTTTTAAAATTTGTTTTGCTTTGAGATGGTTCTCTCTGGGTAACAAGCCATGGCTGTCCTAAACTCGCTTTGTAGACCAGGTTGGCCTCACACTCATAAGAGATCCACCTGTCTCTGCCTCCGAGTGCTGGGATTAATGGTGTGCACCACCACACCCAGCTGAGAGCAGAGAGTTCTATGGTCCAGACCTGCCACCTTTGTGGGGTGGGGGCACAGGTGTCCTCTGAATACAATGTCCTTGGGAGAGATACCTCCTCCAAACACCACATGTCTTCCAGGGGTCTTGCCTCACCACGTGTGTTGCCTCAGCAACTGAGCCTGTCTCAGCCAAACTCCATGTGGCCCTGTCTCAGGTGGCATCACTGCCACTCGTGTGAGTCCTTGGTAACTCGAAGAAGCCTCAGCATACTAGCTCCACCCCCCCAAGCCCAAGTTTGAACATCTTTTCACCTATTTCTGCTTCAGTGAAATGTTTCTTCACAAGTATGTCTTAGTGACATGAAACACCCTTTCACCTGTGTTTGCTTCAGGAAAACACTTCTTCATGAGTTTGCCCCAGCAAAGCACCATCTAACACAACTGACTCTCCAAAGAACCCTGAAATCTCCACCTCACCAACTCTTTTGACTTAAAGTTTGAAGTCAATTTTTGACCAGTTAGGGTACTTTTAAAGAATTATGTAAGTATGCCTGAACTTCTATTTAGTCCTGAATCTTGAATTAATAGCATCCAAATTATGTACACATCTTTTAATCCTGAAATTAGAGCCATGAGATAAATCAACATTCTCTGTTGCAGTAAATCGCCTACCCAAATAAGCCCAGACAATGAAAACACAACTCAATTAATATGAATACATTCTGTGTGCATAGATCGGGTAGATCTACCTCTACACTACCATCTTCTACATATAAGAGACCCCTTATAGCTTGAGGTTTCTCAAGGCCAGGTGCCTCTGCTCTATTTTCCTTCTTCCTCCTACTCCTCTGTCATCCGCTCTCTCTCTTTCTCTCCCGACACATTCAGCTCCACCTTCCCCTCTTTCTCTTCCCAATTACCAGCTCTAGCCTTTATTTATAAAATAAGGTGGCAAGAAGATTTTCAGGATATGACCTGAGTGCAGATTCATTCCTTGTTTGAAGCCTCACAGGAGAACAGAATTAACATAAAATACAATTAGCCCCAGGGCTATCCGCAACAATTCTCATTTAAGGAATTATAAGAATGGTCCTTGAAAGTATAGTCTTCACCCCCTAGTTGAAGAAATAAGAGAGATGAAGCAAGGAAGTTCTTTAGTTCTACATACTTTCTCTTGGGACTGTTCTAAATCTAAATAAATGTACTATTGTTGAGTTCATAGCATATTTTATTATAAAAAAATGAGGAAGATAGTATTATGATGCATCTATCCATCTATATTCTAAAATAATATATACAAACAGAGCATAAATAGAATTATGTAATTATAAGAAATTTTTAAATAGGGAAAGAACTCTAAAGTTTGATAAAAATTCCAGAAATATCAAAATATTTAAATTCTACATTATTCAGCATTACATAAATCTAGAGAAATGTTTGAGTCATAACTTATATGAGCTCTTGATATTTGTTATAATCTCTATAATATCCCACTATTTATGTCACTATATTGTGTATGTAAGCACAGTGTATGTAAATGAGACTCTCTGGCTATCCTCTTATGTTGAAGGAAGGTGAGGAATAGCCAGGGTACCATTGTTTCACTTAAAAATTTTATCTGAGGGCCGGAGAGATCCCTCAGTGGTTAAGAGCACTAACTACTCTTCAAGAGGTCCTGAGTTCAATTCTCACCAACCACATAGTGGCTTGTGACCATATGTAATGGCATCTGAAACCCAATATGCATATATAATAAATAAATATATCATTTAAAAAAAACTTCCTTCTGAAAAGAGGGCTCATAGACAAACGTATATTCAGACCTAGGATTGGTACTTTGTTTTTCTTATATTTAGCAAATCGATATTTAAAAAATGAAAGATTGAATTTTATATCTTTTCTGTACATGACAGCATTTGGATACATGTTTGCATTTACTATTTCAATACATCACTGAAAAATTAGAGACTCCCCCACTCTTTTTTATGATACATTTACACCTGGTAAATACAACAGCGCTTGGCAGTGACACAATGCCCAGAAGAAACTGTGACAGAGTGGCAGTGCTAACATTTGTGTTGATGTTTTACAATGCCTCTATTTGAATCAAGCCTGTAGGTATTTCAGAAACATGGCATATATATTGTTTCTAATTGCTTAATATCTAACTCATATTTGCTAGCCTTCCTGGAATATCTGAGGGCTGGGTTGAAGTCTTTAATAAATACCTTTATTTCTCTTCATTTTTTGATCATTATAGTTAATACAACTGATTAAAAGGAGCTCATTTCTCATAGAGAACTTGTAGAATGACATTTCAACTTATGATAGAAAGGTGCCTTTTAAAGTGGATTTTGTTCAAGCAATTATGACAACACAATGGGATTTTTTATACTGTATTACTTAGATGAATGCAGTGTACTCATACAAGATGCAGTGTACTCATGCAAATGTAGGGGATGGAGGCTCATTTAGGTGGTTTAGAGCATTTCCTGTTCTTACAGAGAACCTGAGTTTGGGTTCTAGTTCTCAAATCAAGCATCTCTCAAATGGCTATCATTATAATGCCAATGGATTTGACATTTCTTTCTGTCCTCATTAGACTTACCCACACAGATGCATGTGTATATACATACACACACTCACACACACACACACACAGAGAGAGAGAGAGAGAGAGAGAGAGAGAGAGAGAGAGAGAGAGAGAGAGAGACTACATACATAATAAAATATATCTGTTGTTTTAGATTACCTTAAAATAGAAAACTTTTCCTGGCGTGTTATGGCAGTGACCTGTGACAGAAGAGCTCTTAACATTAACTTGCTGAAGGAGAAATCAGCTGTTTTTTGGCATTGCAGATAGAGTAAGAAGGGGGGTGCTTTCTCTCCTGGGTTCTTCTAGACCATGTCATGTTGGAAAACAATATTAAATATCACATGCATTTCAATGGGAATATTTTTCGAATATAGAAAAAGAACCAACACCATAGTGTCTCTGGGAAAAGAACATAAAGGCAAAATTGATAGTCATGAGGTTAAACAATTACAACCACCTATCCTTTCTCAGTCCAAGTTATTAATCGCTGGGTATGTGTCTGGTTATGAAATTCATTTAAACACTGCTATTCATTTGACTTTTAACAGCAATAAAATCCATCTAAAAACCTGTTAGGAATGGAAATGGCTCAATGGAAATAAAAATAATCTAAAGCTTTACTTTTTAGAGTAGACTGTGTAGAAGCTGGTTTAAATGTAGCATGTGTGACCATCTGTGACCTACTCAGCCAGAGTCTGCATTTTAATAAGATTCCTAGGTAATTTGTATATAATCTAAGTTTAGAGATAACATAAACATAATCTAACAGGTAGATAAGTACTCAAATGAAATTTATAACTTAATATTACAACAATGGTAAACTATTCTTAGATTTTTTTCATTATTTATAAAATGAAGATAACGTGTTATCAGCCTCCAGTGGTTTGAATGAGAGTGGTCTGGGGAGGCTCATACATTTTAATGCTTAGTCAGACCAGACAGGAGTAGAACTCTTTGGGAAGGTTTAGAGGTATAGCCATGTTGGTGGATGTGTGTCTGGGGCGGGAAGGAGAGGGGACATTGAAATTTCAAAAGCCCTTTCAAGGCCCTGTCTCTGCCTTCTGCCTAAAAATGAAAAAGAAGTAAAGCTCTCAACTAAAGGTACAGCATGATGTCTGTTTGTCTGCTACCATGTCCACCACAATGATGATAATGGACCAATCTTCTGAAACTAAAAATAAGTTAAATGCTTTCATTTTTACATTTTCTTGGTCGTGGTGTCTACCCACAGAAATAGAAAAGTAATGATGACAGGTTCATAGAGTTAAAGTGAGATTAATGATTAACAATGTTATTAATACAAATTTTCCATAAGATAGTAATAAAATGTTTATGAAATGTAAGTGTGGAGGCAGGTGAGATGGCTCAGCAAGTAAAAGAATTAACCAGGCTGTGTTTTAATTTCTTCTATTTTTTTTTTAGGTATTCAGTTAATATCTTCCTGGAAGTCACTGTAGAATATCTGTATTATATTCTATAATTTTACTGAAGATATGATGTCACTGAAGTCATGTTGACAGAGTGACTATTATTAGGAATATTGTTGGTGATTGATTTAATTTTCTTTATAATGCATGTCTTACATTTCTTGTTTCTTTTTATATGTTTTTTGGGGAAATTATATCTTCTAAGGAACCAGTCTAGTTTATCTAATTTATTAAATTTACTGGTATATCAAAGTTTATAATTTATTATGTGTTTAGTGTGTGGATGGTCTCTGATTTCTGGTGCCTACATTATGTCTGTCCCCTGTATTATTTTAAGTAATTATTCTGAATAGAAGCTTGCTGACTTTACCTATACTTGTAAACAAAAATCTTTTCAATTTTCACTGATTTTCTATTTTTAAAATATTGATATTTCTTTCATAGTTGTTTTCTCTTTTCTTTCCTTCTTGTATTAGAATTAATTAGCTTTTCAAATTACAGTCTTAAGGTAGAAATACATACTGATATTAGATATTTTAAATTCCTGTTTCAAATGCTATAAATATATGCATAAATACAAATATTTGGAACAAAAACATACATAAAAAATTATCATGAATTTCTATCATGTACTTACCTGAGTATTTTATCATACTTGAGCAGAACTTTGTTTTACAAGTTATGATTTTAAGAAGTGATCAATGTTATTATCATAAAAACAACTATATGCATGAAGCACTTTAAAGAATTTAAAAATGTAAGATTACATTATATAAAATTTAATCCTACATTATTTTTAAAATGTTTATATTTCAAGCTTATATTACATACATGCATATTTTAGACATTTTCAACCTGCCCTTTCCAAGCCCAGGTTAAATTTTTTTCCTTTAATATGAATTTAATTTGATATTTTCAGAAAATGTTGTTTAAAAGACAACAAAAACAACCCCTTGAGCCATTAATAGGCCATCTAACATATGTGTGTGTGTGTATATATAATATATGTATGAATATATATAAATATATATTTGAAATTATACTATAATTATATTATTTCCTCCTTCCTTATTCTCCCACACAACACAGTCCATGAGCTTATGTCTCTTCAAATTCATGACCTCTTTTTCTTTACATTGTTAAATATAAACATTAATATAAAATCTATTCATGTTTCTTATATAACATATATCTTAAAAATTATACATATATACAGACATAATGTGTGTACATAAATACATCCTGTTTAGTTTGTATAATATTATGCTTATGTATCTGTTTTCTTTATTATTATTATTATTATTATTATTATTACTTTCTTTATTTACATTTCAATGCTATCCCTATACCCTTCCCCAGCCCCTGCTCCCCTACCCACCCACTCTCACTACTTGGCCCTGGCATTACCCTGTGCTGGGTCATAGAAAGTTTACAAGACCAAGGGGCCTCTCTTCCCAATAATGGCCAATTAGGCCATCTTCTGCTACATATGCAGCTAGAGACACAAGCTCAGGGGGTACTGGTTAGTTCATATTGTTATTGCACCTACAGGGTTACAGCCCCCTTAAGCTCCTTGGGTATTTTCTCTAGCTCCTCCATTGGGG
>NC_034593.1:65047021-65060266 GCF_900095145.1 Mus pahari
AATGGATACAGAAACTGTGGTACATTTACACAATGGAGTACTACTCAGCTATTAAAAACAATGAATTTATGAAATTCTTGGGCAAATGGATGTATCTGTTTTTAAGACCGACCATTTGGTAATGAATAACCAATTGTATGTTTTTCTTGGGAAAACTCTTTCTTTTGTTCTCACTACTCCTTAGTTGCCTGTAGATCTCTGTTTCTGACTCAGGCCTCCCAAACTTTCTCCCCTTCACATTTGAATGTCTATCTGTGTCCTTGTTTACATGAGACTTAAGCATTCCTGTTGGTGAAATTTCATGAATGTAGGTTCTGACATTACTAGAAGACAAAATATCATAGCAAACATCCTGGACTCTTACAATCTGTCTACCTCTCTGTCATAAGTGCAGGAGTTTTATTGTAGGTATATTTAACAGTTATGTTGGTTTAGTAAAATGGCAGTTGTGTGTTCTCCACCATGATTTCTGATTTGACTAGAAGTCATGATTAGTTGGCTTGGTTTCAAGTACCAGGAATATTTATCCCCTCATTGAAAAGCCTCAAGTCCAATTTGTAGCCTTAAGAACAATTCACTATTTGTGGGTTGGCATCTGCTCTGTAGCTGGATAAAGCCTCTTGGGGGAAATGGAATGCAGGGAGTTTGACTGTGCTTATCCCACTGCTGCAAGGCCTGGCTGGAAGGAAATGCTGAAACACAACTCAGGCAGGAAAGCCAGTCTGAACCATTGGAAAACTGGAGCTGGTTTGGGGGTCTCAGGGCTTTCATTGAGGCCAGGGCCTTGGAAAAGGTGAACTCTGGCTTGTCCCTGTGGTGATTCTCCTTAGCTTGGCAGAGGCAAGCTTGGTTGCTGTAGGGGCTGGGAGCACAGAGAGGCCTTCTATAGGAGAATTAAGCTATGGCTCCTTAGTCATCGAATGCTTTCACCATGGCTCCCCATGGTGGATCTCGATGAAAGAGATAGACAATGATTCTAAACATGATTCTTGGTTTTTTATAGTGGGAAATGGATGCATATCATACCTACTTCTCAGGGTGGACCTGAGATTAAATACCTTTAGCAGGGAGGAATATCCTGGAAGGAAAGCTTATTGACTATCCTTCCAGACCTCTAGGTGCCTCATTAGCACGGAGGACTCTGTTTTGGGCCTGTATGACCGTAGGACACATTTCTTTTACGTGAGGAGCAAGTGTTCTAGGCTAGGAGCCTGACAAGGAACAGAGAGTCACCTAAGTCTCAGGTATGTGTCCACTGAGTCTCTAGATCTCAATCTGTTCTACCTTATCAAACTTCCTGACATGGTTTTATGTCCCATTGCTCATGGTCATTTTCCAGGTATGTATCCTATTTTTTTCCCCTAAGATCACCATGCCTTTCTTGTCATTGCAATTTATAGGCATCATAGCTGGTTAGGACTGTTGGTTGCTTCCTTCCTTTAAAGCTTGCATGGTACCTTTTTGTACCAGGAGAGCTAGTCCTTTGGAAAGGCATTTCAAGTCAACTTCAGCTCAGGAGCATCAAGGTTATTTTTCTGAAATGCATGATATCTTCAGTTATTGAGATTTATCATACATCTCAGGAAGTGATAGTGGGGTAGAAGCAAGAACAATAACAATAGTCTACAATATTTTGGAAATCCCTTTGACAACCCTAACTGACTACTCAAAAGAATACTTCTCTAGTTTTGTTAGATAGGCTATAGATCTTGGAGGGAACACTCTCAGCTCTGATTAGAATATGTCATTAACCTATGAATAGGCAGGTTTAACAGAGTAAAAATGACCATCCTACCAAAAGCAAGCTATAGAATTAACACAATTCCCATAAAAATCCCAATACAATTCCTTATAGTTCTTGAAAGAGAAATATTCAACTTCATTTCGAAAAACAAAAACCCAAGATAGCAAAAAACAAACAAACAAACAAAAACCAACAACAACAATAACAAACAGCCCGGTGTGGTGGTGCACGCCTTTAATCCCAGCACTCTGGAAGCAGAGGCAGGCAGATTTCTGAGTTCGAGGCCATCCTAGTCTACCAAGTGAGTTACAGGACAGCCAGCGCTATGCAGAAAAACCCTGTCTCGAAAAACCAACCAAACAAAAAAAAAACCAACCAACCAACCAAACAAACAAACAAAAAACCTATACAATAAAAGAACTTTTAGTGGTATAACAATCCCTGATTTCAATCTGTACTACAGAGTTGTAGTAATAAAAACTGCAAAGTACAGGCATAAAAGCAAACATGTTGATAAGTGGAATTGAATAAAAGACATAAATTCACACACCTATGGACACATGATTTTTGATAAAGAAGCCAGAAATATACAATGGAAAAAAGAAAGCATCTTCAAAACATGCTGCTGGTCTACATAGATGTCAGTAAGTAGAATAATGCACACACACCCATATATTTCACCCAGGGCAAAACTAAAGTCCAACTGAATCAAAGACCTCAACATAAAACCAGATACACTGAACCTGACAGAAAAGAAAGTGGGATATAATCTTGAATATATTAATACAGAAAACAACTTTGTGAACAGAACACCAATAGCTCAGACACAAAGATCAACAACTAACAAATGTGACCTCATGAAATGAAAGAGCAAGGAATAGACACTGACAAAGAGCATGGAAAGACACTGACAAAGAGCAAGGAAAGGACACTGACAATAGGTCAAAATGGCAGCCCACAGAATAGGAAAAGATTTTCACAACTCCACATCTGACAAAGGGCACATATATATATATATATATATATATATATATATATATATATATATATATATATATATTAAAGTAGACATCAATACCAAGTAACCCAATAAAAAAAATGTGGTACATATCTAAACAGAATTCTCAACAGAGGAATTTTAATTGGCTGAGAAACACATCAAGAACTGTTCAACATCATTAGCCATCACAGAAATGCAAATCAATGACTTTGAGATTTTTACACCTGTCAGAATGGCTAAGATTAAAAGTAAATGCCTCATGCTGGTGAGGATGTGGAGCAAGGGGAACCCTCCTCCATTGATGTTGAGAGTGCAAACATCTACAACAACTTTGGAAGTCAATATGGTGGTTTCTCAAAAACTTGGAAACCATATTCCCAGCAATACCACTCCTGGAGAAATATCCATAGTACTCTCAATCCTGTCACAGAGACAGTTGCTCAAGTATGTTCATTAATATTTTATTCATAGTAGCCAGAAATCGGAAACAATCTAGATGTCCCTTGAGCAAAAATTGGTTAAAGAAATTATGTCAAATTTACACAATAGAGTATTACTCAGCTGTTATAAAATGACGCAATGAAATGGATGGAAATAGAAAAAAATCATCCTGAGTAAGGTAAGCTAGATCAGAAAGAGAAATATGGTATGTGCTAAATCATAAGTTGATATTAGCTGTAAATTAAAAGACAAATGGGCTACAGTCTACAGACCCAGAGTGGCTAATTAGTAGGAGAACATAAGGGAGAATATAAGAATCTCCCTGGGAAGGGAAAATAGAAGGTATATGATCAGTGGACTGGGGATGGGTGGGGTTTGGAGCAGGAAGAATTGAGTGGTGGAAAGCAAGGTACTCGGAGAAACTAGGGGAGTTGGGGGCATCATAGGGGAAGGCAGAAACATTTAAATGGAAACTCAATAAAGTCTACAAGACTAATTCACAAAAAGACTGCTAGTAATGGAGACAAAGACCCTAAAATGGCCATTTTCTGTAACCAGGCAAGGTCTCAAGTCAAGAGGTTGGGATACCAACCCATGCACAAAACCATTTGTCTACAGTTTATCCTGCCTGGTGGTGTCCTGATCCTAGCAGAATACTCATTAAAGAGACCAGAGAAACTTCATTCAGCAACTCATGGGAGCAGATACAGAATACCTCAGCCAAATATTAGGAGAAACCCAGGGATGCCTGCTGAGGAGTTTGAGGAAGGATTGGAGGAACCAAAGGGTCATGGACACACCAGGAGAACATGGCCCACAGAAACACCTGACTACTAAGTGTGACTCATGGAAACTTTAGTGATCAAGGAATCTGTAGCAGGTCCTTTACATACATGTTACAGATAAGTAGCTTGATGTTTCAGAAAGGTGAGAGCTGCCAGAATATGACGCATACAGTTTAAAGATCCAAGAAGATCAACTGCATGCCTCAGTATAATTCCAAATGTCCAAGAGATGAGGAAAGAGTGGTGAAGAAAAGCAATATAAGTTTGCAGTACAAAGGTCTAAGTTTCTTCTGCTCAAAGGTAACAGGGAGACACAATATTCCTTTTGGAGATGATAGAGAGAGAGATGTGTGTGGGTAGTGGGAGTGAAGTGTCATCATATCTCCATAAGAATGAAATAGGTCAATTGTTCTGCCATTGTTTTTAAAAGATACAGGACAATAAATTCTATATTTAGTTAACTCATTAGTAAACATCGATGTAAGCTAAGTCTTGTGCTGAGCTAATATTTAATTCTATACCTTCTGTCCAAGATAGGTGTTTAATCTCTTTCTCTGAGGGTTTCTAGATATACAAACTAAAATAAAAACACAGACTTATAGGAGAGAAGTTGTTTATATTTTCATGCGGTTCTTCCCATTTTGGGAGAGTTCATTGTTATTTCTTTTACACACAAACTCTTCTGAAGAATTCTACAATACTTAGTTAATTCCAAGTCATGCTTATATGCAAGGTAGTAAAACAAGAATTCAAATTTGTTTAAATCAGTGCACTTCATAAAATGTTAAGTTCTTAAGAACAACATTTTGAACATCCTACCAGGACTGTAAAGATATTTGCCTCATTCACAGTGGATGGTTTATTTTTGGTGGCCTTCGTCTTTGTTCTCACACTTAACAAGGACACTCCTTTTAGCTCAGCAACCAGCTTCTCTTTCAATTTGTGTTTCGTTTCAGTAATTGTTCCCCACATCTTCTTGTAAAGCAAATCTCATTTGATTACTAGACCAAATCAGCCTATTTGTGTACAAAACCCAAAAGGACTAGAGTTTAATCCCTTGAGTACTTAACATTCTGGTGCGTCAGGAGCAAAGCTAAAGCAAATTGCTGATCTGAGACACCCGTGCCTGAATTCGTGTATAGAGCTGACATTTATACACTTTGTTCTATTAAAAGCTTGTAGGCACATTGTTTTTCCTCTAGTAACCTCTATGAGATACTGAAAATGAACACATTTCAAGATGCCAACTGAAACACTCTAAGCCTAAAGCAAGAATGAATTGATGGTCTCTCTGTCAACTCTTAAAATCTTAAATTTAAATGAATATGCCCAGTTGGAATTTCTGTGCACCCTCCTTACCCTGAAACAAAATGCCATCATGAATTGACTCTGCCTGATTTTTCTTTTTGAATGTTCTCTAGTTTTGTTGGTGACAGTAAAGCTTGTGAGATTTGTAGAGCTTTAGTTCCAGCTTTGTAGTGTGCTAGGCTTTTCTGGATAAAACTCCATTTACATTTACTCAATCAACTCCACTCTAAAACTGATGTCCCGATAAAAAGATCCCAGTGCAAAGTTGGCACTGAGATGGCCACATGAGAAGAAAGAAAAGTGGATAACTGACAAAGCATCCAAGTGGGCCAAAACAAGCAAACCAAGTACAGATGTGTAAAAGACCTGCTGTGGAAAATAAATGAATTTGGAGGTACTTTGACAGATTATAGGGAAGGGCTGTGATTGAGCTATTTCGAATGTCACGTCTACCATGAACAGATTATACAATTAATATAGAGAGTAGTTTAAGTACATTTAATGCTTATTTTCAAATGGCTTACTCAATACCCTGTGAACTAAAAATAAAATCAAGACATAACAATAATAGTTGTATTTATATTTTAACACATATATGAACACAAATATATTAATAGATATCATAGTGTTACCAGATTCAACCCTTTCCCAGAAACCCACACAGGCGTTTATTAAATACTACCCAATCTTCATAGTTAATTGAATGCCATTAATGCTAAGTAATTCCCCACCCTTCTCTGTTCTTTGAAGATTCATTTGCAGTACTATTGCTAAATGGATTTGAAGCCAGCCTCTTATTTTTTGGATTTTATGTATATGTGTGTTTTCTTATTTATTTAGTATTTATTATTATGCATATGTGCATACAACTGGGAATATGCCCACACATATGCTACTGTAAGTGTGTGGAGGTGAGAGGTTATGACGTTGCTTCTTCTTTTTTTATTCTTTCTTTATTTATTTATTTATTTATTTATTCTTTTATTATTATTTTCTTTATTTACATTTCAAATGCTATCCCAAAAGTTCCCTATACCCCCCCCGCCCCTGCTCCCCTACCCACCCACTCCCACTACTTGGCCCTGGCCTTCCCCTGTGCTGGGTTCTGTCTTTTATATAAGGCTCCAACTCAGGTGGCTAGGCTTATTTAGAAAGCAATTTACAGGTTGAACCATCTTTCTAGCCCTGTCTTTTTTCCTGTCTTCTAAACTTGAATTGTCCAGGTCAGATATAAGTGTATTAGCCACAGGATATTGGCCAATGACATGTGGCAGTAAGTTCTCCAGCTACTGTTTCAGGCTTTTGGGATTCATGTCATCCTGGGTCTGTGCTTTGATCTTGTATCTCATGAACTGTATCTTTCTGTATCTTTTTATTATACCTGCTTTGGCTGAACAGTGCATTTTTTTTTCTTCATGTGAGCTAGCTTAACTTTTGGACTATCTCTTTCTTTCTCAAAGGTCTCAGTTTGTCTCATTTTCTACTGCATTAATCAGTTTCATGGGAATGACAAATGGCTACATTCCAAAATAAACTAGTCAAAGAACTTTCAGATGAAATAGTGCTTTCTGAAGCTGGGACTTCCCCTAACCCTCCTTGCTCCTATCTTCACAGTGTTTCGAGTTTTCTGCAGCTCAATGATTCTTAAGGTAAGTTTTTTGTACAGTGGAAAAATAGAACTCTGAGCATCAAAACCATATGCTGAAGCTGCCAATTGCATAATCCTTGGAAAGCAAGAGGAACTTCTCTCTATTAGTACCCGAAAGCCAACCCTAGCATTGTACCTCCTTGACGACTTGCTCAGGATGGACCACTAATTGAACACAAAATGGCCTGAGTAGTGATCACATTTCCCAGGACAACAGAAAAGAATGGGGCTGAGAACAGAAAAGTGAGATGAGAAAATTTTGCAGACACACCTCCCCACAGAGAAATTAATACATCGTTCTTTTCCTCGGACATTTTTCTTTTGACATTGCATTATTGAATAACCCATGCCCTACATTTAGTCCCCTTCTCACCTCTGGCTATGTTTCAGTCATAACAGTTCAATTTTCCTATGAGGATTAAAGCAATGATCAAAATACTGTATCTAGGATACCTCCACAGTGTGATTCACCTAAAAGTTATTAAACATGATACATGGATCCCAGAAACTCAGAATGAGAATTTAAGGTGATTCATGACTCAATTTCTTTTTTCTTGAAATAGAGGCAATAATGTTACGACTTGCTACAGTATAGTTTTGGGTTATATTCCGATTATCCATGTGTTGGAAGTTTAGCCGTAAACCATGCTGTGGAAATAGTAAGAGACTTAAGAGCTGGGGTCCTGAATGAATTGGAAGTATTCAGTTCAGAGGGCGGTTAACCTTCAGTTGCAACTATGGGAAGATTTTTCTCTCTGTCTCTTTTTAGCAGATGCTGCTTCTTTCTCTATTACACTATTAGCTCAATTTTGGAGATTTAGTTATGTGATCTCTCCCTCAAATTCCTTATAAGTTAAAAGTTGATAAGTCTTGCTGTCAATCTTTTGAATATCCAGAGAATTAAATAATTCTTTTTTCTCTCTATTAAGTTAACATACCTAAGAAGTTTAATTATAGTAATCACAAAGGATGCATTAAACTTAATTGAAATGTCAATTTGTTGACGAAGTTAATATTGAGGCTTTAGAACAGTATGTAGTAAAATTATACTAGAATTAGCCATAATAATAAGGGTATTAATCTCCAGTAACCACTTTTCTTATGTGTTATGTGTATTATCAGTCAAATTTTATCACTGTGAAAAACACCTTGAGGAAACAGTTTATAGAAGCAACTAACAGATTTAAGCGACTAACAGATTCAGTGGTTGAATCTGTTGGTCTAATGGCTTCTCACCACTGGTGAGGCTGAACATCATGGTGGCAATTTTTAGTGAAGTGAACCAACTCAGGTTCTGTGGAACAACTGTGGGCAGAGAATATCCATCCCATGTCCTACTTAAGTCACCATCTTCCTCTAACAAGGTTTTCCCCCTGATTTTCATTACTTCCCAACAAACTCATCAAAGTGTAAATCAATGGACATATTGACCTGGTGAAGATGTTAGACTCTTCAGTGTGCAATCACTATGCCAAAGCCCATCAAATAACATGTAATAATATCGAATAACATATAATAATAGCATCATGGGTATATGTGTGGTTCTGCCTGCAGAAACACTGTAGCCTGGATCCGAACTGGAGGACGGGAACTCCTGCAAAGGAACAGGGCTGCGAAAAGAAACATGGGGCCCTGGCAAAACTTCTGATCAAGGCCCAGATTTTTATTGTTTGAACTGGCTTAAGTACAAGGAAGAGTTCCCAGCATGCCCCTGAGTCCTCTAGTTGCCAAGGCGGTTCTCGCGATGATGAGCAGTCCTTGTGGTGGCTGGCAGTTCTCGCAAAGGCGGGCAGTTCTCGCGATGGCGGGCGGTCTGGGCAATGGTGGGCGGTCTGGGCAATGGTGGGCGGTCTGGGCGAACTGGGTAGCACTCTGGTATTCCTGCTGGAGGGGGAGTGGTTAGTGGGGGTGGGAGACACCAACAGGTATACTGTACACAAGAGTCTCATGGGTATTTTGGCAGTGATATGACTTAGATGTGTGGAAGAAATTATGAAAACAAATAAGAAAAACATGGCTAGGATTGAGAGAAATAACAAGACATCTGGCTCATATTGAGGTAGAAGTCACAGATCAACTGCTGTGCTTGTCTCTGGTGGAAAGGCAGGGCACCCAGTCCTATCAATTTTTCCCTTTCCAGAGAAAATAATAGAAATTTGATATTAGTCATCCCAAGTTTTAAATTTGGGAGTGTGTGTGTGTGTGTGTGTGTGCGCGTGTGTGTATGTGTGCAATCATTATATAAGTCAAAACAGAATGTCTTTAATACGTGTTTAAAAATCCTCTTAACTTTATAAAGCTGGAAGTAAAAATCCTGCAGTCTATTGGATTTTCAAATTCATAACTTGAAGTGGGGTATTTAATTCTGAACAGCATATAATTTTCATCTAAACATTGGCATAACATCTGAGAGGATAAAAATGACTCGGTGGGAAAAACTTCATTTAAATCTGTAAATATTTCTTACTTCATTTACTAGGACTCTGATCTTAATGGGCTACCTTTGCCTACACACTAACTCCCTTATGATAAAGCAATAATAGCAGCTTGGTGAGTAAGAGGACTTGCTACTCTTGCAAAGAACAGGATTCAGTCACCTGCACTCACACGGTTGTTAACAACTATCCGTGGCTCCAGTTTTAGAGACTCTAATATCCTCTTCTGATCTTCACCAGCATCAGACATGCACATGTTACATGAATGCTGACTAAACATTCATATATATGGAGTAAAATAATCTCATTTTAAAAATTAAAAAATGAGAAAATATATTTAACCAGATGTGACAAACCATGCTATCATCATCATCATCATCATCATCATCATCATCATCATCATCATCATCCAGGAACTACTTCATAACTTAAATATAGGAAAAGTGGGGTTAAAGTATTGCTTTAAGTAATTAAGAACGTCTTTAATCCCAGTACTTGCAGAGGCAGGAAGATTTCTGAGTTCAAGGCCAGCCTGGTCAACAAAGTGAGTTCCAGGGCTAAACAGAGAAACCCTGTCTCAAAAATCAAATCAAAACAAAACAAAACAAGAATGCCTTTTCTTTTTTCCTAATCATGATAATAAGTAGAGGCACACTTTGCCAAAGACAAAAGGAGGAAAAATGGGAAGAAAGGCACAGAATACAGTAGAAAATGAGGTTGAAGGGAAAGGGAAATAATATAGTTTCTTATTTTGAAAACTCTCATCAACGTAATTATCAGTGAATTCAGGACTATGGATTTTTTTATTTACAAACTAAAATTTTAAGATCTGTGTTCCTACTTCAAGATTCTCACCCTTAGACTTGTGAGATTATTACTGAGTATTGCAGAATCTACACTATAAAATTTAAGCACACCGGCCCTTCTATTTGGTTGAAGGAGTATGCAGTTACTTAACTCTTAGTATCATTTGCTACTCAGTTTCATGACTTAGATTAGAAGTGATGCTGGCAACTTTTGATATTCTGAATGTTTAGCATCTTCACTTTTGCAGCTGGAGAGATTGGACGGTTAAAAGTAAACTGTATGCTCTTGCAGATGACCCAGGTTCAATCCCCAGCATGGCACTGTATCCCAACATCATCTGTAATTCCTGTTCCAGGAGATCCAACACTCTCTTATGGCCTCCATGGGCTCCAAGCACACACATTATTCACAGATATACATCAGGCAAGACACCAATACACATAAAATTATAAAAAAAATAAATTAAAACTGATTTTAATTGTTAGCTACTGAAATTAACCCACTGTTTTGCTTTCTACTATGTGTGGAATATAATAATTATCCATGTACTTATTTGCTGAAGGAAATTTTAAGAACTTGTGCAACTGAAAAAAGCTCCAAAATTGTAAGGCTAATTAACTATCAGCCAAACTAGAAATACATTGCTGTGTGTAATAATCAACACAGTGGTTACTAATGGAGTATGAGTACTGTCCACAACTTGAGATTCTTATAAATGTTGTATTGAGTAAGGGTAACTACTCACTAACTGACAACATTGTTTAGCACTGTTTCATGAAGTTTCACAAGAGGAAAAACCCACGTGTGGTGGGAGAAATGAGAGCATGGGAGCTGGAAGGGAAGCCTCTGAACAAACTCTCAGCTGCTAGGATGGAAATCTCTGTTTCCTGAGACAGTGGTTGCACAGGTGTGTAACTGAATATATACTTGCTACTTCTACACTTACCTGACAATTTCTTACCTATAAATTACTGACAATAGATAGTATTGCCATATATTCAGGGTAGATAACAAAATATCCCTCTCAAAATGTTTAATAAAACCAACAGAGAGCTTGTTTGTGGTTAACATCATGAGGTGGCTTGGTTGGGATTTTGAGTGTCCATTTATGTCACATACATTATACTGTTTTGCAAGTATATATTTGGATGAAATTTGCTCACTGATCAGTAGACTGAGGAAAGTGAGTCACCTATTCTAAGTGGGCCTCTCTCTTTCAGTCAGTTGAAGAAGGATCTGTATACAGCAATAATAAAGTAGGTGGAGATTTCTCTCTCTTGAGTGCTTTCACCTGAACCTTAAATTTCCAGGTCTTTGAACCAGGACTGACATATTGTGTTTTCTAAGTCTATATAGCATACTAGTATTTGCTGTGAAAATTAACCATCATGTACTTTATACCCAGGCCTTCAGACTTAGAATGGAAATGAACATTGATTTCATTCGGTCTGCAACTTGTGGGCTGCAGATCTTGAACTTTGCAGCTCCCACAATTAGTTGAGACCATCCTTTATTTCATATGTAAGTAAGGAATATATGTTTATGATATATAATACATGATATGCATATTCATTAGTAATGGTTTTAGTTCTGCTTTGGGAGAAATCTAAGACAATTATACAGTTATATTTTCTTTCAGAAATCAAGCTTAACTTCTGTTCTTGGAGGAAATAAGGATTTAATTTGTGTTCACTATAGATGCATTTTGAAAAGGTTGAACTTGTTTAAAAATCACACTTTCATTGGGCATATACAATTAATCTCATGAAAAGGATTGTATTTTGTACCTTCAGTTCACAAAATGGTTATTTAAACCTTTTCTCTGTGTTGTGGAAGTCATAGTCATTTGTAAACTAATTACCTCTACACAATTCTCTTTTACCTGCTTTAAACATTTTATTCTAAGAATTATGCCTCACTTATTTAATTACCTTTTGGCTGCATAATTCTCAGTATTGTTTTGTTAACTATCATCATCAATAATTTTGCCATTAGCACAGAAGTAGTTTTAATTACTGGTTAAGGTAATAGGCTACTTTTGTACCTTAACTCAGTCACTATACAACTATGATCCGGCTAATGTTGTTCATATGTTAATTACTATAATTCAAATGAATGAAGCAAAATACTATGTTACTCATATATAAGGAGATAAATATATAGACAGACCGACAGGACTTCAAAGGGAAACATGTAAGAAACTAAGTAAGCCATTTAGTTTTATGAAACTTACATTGTAATGTTGAAAGTTACATACTTTTACATAAACTAAAAGAGTAACTGAAAACCTATGTAATACAAAGTAAATGATATATGGTTAAGAAAAAATGAGGAGTAGGAACATATTCTTGGTGAATTTTTAATTTCTGTAGAAAATGTATTTAACATAAAATATACCCTGGTTCCCTCCCATCCAGATTCACCCTTTAAATGGGTTTGGCTTCATGTTGCTTGTATTATAACATTAATTTTGGTCTCCAAAACTGCTTACACAAGTGTTTGCACATAAGACACCAAGGGAGCCTGCCCCCAGTTGGCTCCAATTGGTAAAGAAAGATGCCAACAACCAATGGCAGGGTAGGACAGACAGAGGTAGCACTTTTAGGATTCCTGGGCTTGGTCGAGGGAGGAGAAGAACAACAGAATCTCCATGAAAATGTTGTAGAGAGAACCAGCCATGTAAGAATTCGGGTAAACAGCTCAAGTGGCCAATTTCCTGATTGGGTCTAGGGTAGTAGAGATGTAATAGTTAAGTATGTTAACTCCAGAATGCTGCAGGGTAGTGAGTGCTAGCAATGAGCTAGTCAAGGTATATCAAAATGTGTGTGTGTGTGTGTGTGTGTGTGTGTGTGTGTGTGTGTGTGTGTGTGTGTTTCAGTAGCAAATCCAGAGAACTCTTGGGTGGGTGCACATGCTAAGGCTGGTTAACTAATTCATTCTACACATTCCCTTTTTATCTATGATTAGAAAGAGAAAGAAAGAGGAGAGAGAGAGAGAGAGAGAGAGAGAGAGAGAGAGAGAGAGAGAGAGAAGGAAGGAAGGAGTCCTACATCCAGTTAGTAGAGGAAGTCCCAGCA
>NC_034593.1:65060300-65062054 GCF_900095145.1 Mus pahari
GAGAGAGAGAGAGAGAGAGAGAGAGACGGAAGGAAGGAAGGAAGGAAGGAAGGAAGGAAGGAAGGAAGGAAGGAAGGAAGGAAGGGAAGCCAATAGGCTCCTAGAAAATAATAATTGCAATACAATACAATATAATAAGATAAAGCAAACAAGTTGGAATAAGACAAAATTAACAAAAATGAAAGTGTTACTTTAGAAAAGATACAAGATTAAAGTAGAAACCCATTGTTCTCTGCATTCAGTGGCATAGAACACAAAACAAGTCTCTTAATATAAAAAATACAAAAAGTAGAAAAAGTGAGAAATACAATTAAACAGCTAAAATTAAAAAGAAAAAAAATTAAGTTAAAAGCAAAGAAAAAAGTCATGATAAAATGTTTTGAGATAATAAACCTACAAAGATGCAGTTGAGTTCTTTTGATTTAGGCAATCTACTCTATGCCTGTGGCCTACTCAAGTGCAAATAACTATCAAATGGAGAGGTTTGGATTAAGAGAAAATGCAGGGAAAAAGAGTGGAGCAGAGACTGGGGATCCATCCCATCTGCCGGCACCAAACATGCATACTGTGGTGGATGACAAGAAGTACTTGCTGACAAGAGCCTAGAATAGCTTTTCCCTGAGAGGTTCTGCCAGAGTTTGACCCACACAGATTCAGATGATAGCAACCAACCATTAAACTGAGCACAGGTACCCCAATGGAGGGTTTACAACCCTACAGGAAAAAAACAATATCAAGTAACCTGAGTCCCCTTACCCCCCACCCCTTGCCAGAGCTCCTAGGGACTAAACTACTAACCAAAAAGGACAGATGGATCCAGCTACATATGTAGCAGAGAATTGCTTTATCTGGCATCAGTGGTAGGGGAGGCCCTTGGTCTTGTGGAGGCTCGATACCCCTGCATAGGGGAATGCTAGGGCAGTGTGGTAGGTGGTGGAGCACCCTCATAGAAGCAAGGGGGTAAGGGGATGGAATTGGGAGTTCATAGAGGGGAAACCAGGAAGGGGGTTAACATAAACATAAACAAACAAACAAAAAAGAATAGGAGCCTGTGTCTACCTCAACTCTTATACTGGTAGACCATTTGCTGTATAATCGTGCAGGTGATGTTCATGATGAACTCTCTGTGAGTTCATACGTTCATGGGTTATGTTGTGTTTAGAATACCTTGTATTCCTTGGTATTCTCTATCTCCTCTTGCTCTTTTACTCTTTCCACCTCCTCTTTTGCAGGGTTACCTGAGACCTGAGCGTAGAGATTCAATAGAGACATTGCATTTAACAATTAGTGTTCCAAGATGTCTCACTCTCTGTACATTGTCTTGCTTTGGCTCTCAGTGTCTCTTCTCATCTGCTAAAGGAGGAAGCTTCTGTTATGATGGCTGAGCAAGAAACTGATCTATCAGTATAGCAGATTGTCATTAGAAGTCATTTTATTGCTATGTTCCTTTAGTAGAAGAGTAGTATTTTGTTTTACCCAAGGTCCATAGACTATGTACTCTCTGGGTATTCATCATATAAAAAACATAAGGTATGGCTACAGTTTTATTTTAACTATAATTTTCTTTACTTACATATCAAATGCTATCCCGAAAGTTCCCTATNCCCCCCCCCCGCCCCTACTCCCCTATACACCTACTCCCACTACATGGCCCAGGCCCTTATGTTGGGTCATATAAAGTTTACAAGACCAAGGGGCCTCTCTTCCCAGTGATGGCCAATTAGGCCATCTTCTGCTACATATGCAGCTAGAGA
>NC_034593.1:65062065-65101736 GCF_900095145.1 Mus pahari
GGTGGCCACCTTTCCTCTGGTGAGGAAGGTGCCCAAATTTCTGGAGCCCGAAATAGAGTCTGTCCCAGAAGTTAGGTTGCTTCTTTCTGTCCTGAAGCTGTGAAGTTTCTGCAGTCCACACTCTTGCCATAGCAGACTGGAGCCCAGAAACTGTGTCACTTCTCCAGGCCGCCCTCTAACCAGCAGTGGACCGGAGCAAAGATGGTTCTCCTTCCGGCTTAGGCCAGGAGACTGCTCCAGTGTGGACACTCCTCCTCGGGCAGGAAAGGTGCTGGGTGATGGTTCAGGCCTGGAGACTGCTCTTGGGCAGACACCCCTCATTGGGTGGGAAAGGTGCTGGATGACTGGAACTAGAAACGGGCTCCTTCTCAGAAGCTGTGAAGCCTCTCCAATCTGCCTTCTCCCCGGCAGTGCACAGGAGCAAAGATGGCTCACCTTCAGGCTCTGGTCTTGAGACTCCTCCCAGGTGGACACACCTCCTCGGGCAGGAAAGGCACCGGGTGATGGTTCAGGCCCTGAGCGGCTACAGTTTTAAAGTGAACATTAAGTCAAATCATATATTGGATGATTGTTTCTATAGCCATTGAGATGCAATTGCAATATCATACACTGTAGATAGGACACTCATGTAGATTGAAGGGTTTGTAGATAGGTTTGTATTTATATGTATATTTCGGTAGTGTGTGGAGGGAATGAGACAGAATTCCTGTTGGGAATCCCTCTTCCCTATTATTTGGCCATTTTATTTACATCATTTTTATAAATGTCTATGTTTTAGGTACCTCTGCCTCATTTGGTGTTCCATACTACCACTCAAATGGCCCTTCATTTTAGCTGTATTTTGTTATGTTCTTTCCTCTTTGCTTCACCACACTGCTTGATACTCCCATTCCATTCCCCAACCCCTCTTCATCCATAACTAGATTTATCTGTCTTCTCATGGCCCTCACAGCATATCTAACCTCTGTCTATCTATATACTTTAACTGCTTGCCATTGGCATTATATCAAACATATACACATAAGCAAATATATACCATATTTGACTTTTTGAGTTTTTTCACTCAGGATGGCTTTTTTTTTTTCTAGTTTCATAGGTTTATCAGTGATATTACATGATTTCATATTTAAATGACTGAGTAAGTAATATTGCATTATATAAATACCAACTTGTCTTCATTCATTCCATTTATCTGTTGAGGAATATCCATGGCTTTCCAATATTTGGTTATTATGAAAAGAGCTGCATAAGCAAGACTGAGCAAGTTTATTTGTGGTAGGACGAAACATCATTTGAGTATATGTTTAAAGAATGCATTTTGAATGCAAATGAAACTGCAGGATTGGATTTGGAAGAGAAGAGAAGGAGAAGATTCGAAACTTGCATACAAGCTTTGCTTACCTACTCGCTGTTTTTGCAGACATGGCTGGCAGGTTCCTAGGAAATGCCTCATGAATTTGGGGACTTTGACAAGGCAAGTAATAGGTTGGAAGGAAAGCTCTGTATAATCCATAGAAATGGAAATGAAGAGAAGGGGGGAGGGCTGCTGAAGATGGTCTATAAAGAGCTGGTAATGAGACTGGATGATTGAACTTGGAGAAGAGGAGGGAGAGGTGAAGATTTGTAGTTAACCTACCAGCTTTCTTGGCCTGAGTGGCCTGTGGGTTCACAGAGAAAAACCTCCTGGGGTTATAACTTGAGATAAAGGACAAAATGTTGGGGAAGGTAGGGGAGAAGGTGTGCATCATCCTCTGGCATTGCTCTCAGAGAGGAAGGCACTGCCACAGCAAGTGGTTTGTTACAGAGTTGGGGTGAGTTTGAGGTACTGAATTTGGAGGAGAGAAGTGAGAGGTGAAAATATTCACTGAAACTCTTTGCTTCTCTGGCTGGCCACACAATATCTTATAAAATTTATGTCTTTGAGGCCCTCCCCATAAAGAAGGTATCCAAAATATTTGAATGTACCAGACATAAGTAGTTATATATTTTCAAGATATGATTATAATCATTACCATGTAATCCAAGAAGTCCTATTCAAAAAGTCAAATAAACTAAAGACAGACAAAATTGACTTGTCAATACTAAGTAATTCAGTAACAGTCTAAAGACTTAAATCTAATTTGCCTGACTCCAAATTAGTAGTCTTATGGATAAAATTTTCAGAAATGTAGTAATTTGTTAGCAAAGTAAAGATAAGTTAAATTAGAAAAGAAAATGACATTTATTTCAGATGATTGGAGATCGAGATATGATTAAAGCAATGAAATAATTGTGTTATCTTACTGTTAAAGGATTTTACCTTAATTATGAACTCAAAAAATGTAAATAATAATGATGTTAATTTCTTGAATTGATTATCATCTGCTTATATTCATGGAACTGTTTTGTTGTTTTATAATAATGAATAGAAAGATAGGTTTGTATTTTGCTCATACCTTATTGCTTCATTCAGGGTGCTATCAATGAAGTTCTCTATCTCAGTAAAAGTTGAGTTCATTCTATGATACTCTGAACCTATTTTAATTTTTTTCAAAGATTTGAAAGATATCTACTACCTATCCGTTGTCTTCTTTGTTCCTCACCAATCTGTCTATAGCTATAACCATTATCAGGTAAGTAGTTCTTGTATTTGAATATGGTTTGTCTCTACTTTCTAATCTGGCTAACTTCATTCTTTATATTCCCTGGATCTCTCAATAGCAACCTTCCTCACTAGGCAATCCCCATTACATGGCTTATGGAGTGTATCTGACCTTCATACTCTTACTACACTGTCTCTCATTTGAATGTTTTCAGCTTTCCAATTAATATTTCATATTGAAGTTAACATGTCCACTAATACTAATAGGAAAATTAAACAAGAAACATACAAAGATGAGCTTTGGAAAATTTGTCCCCATAAAACAGAACATACAACTTCTTCTCAATAAATAAAATTCTAACTCCATAATTCTTAATATATAAAAATATAAATCTAGTGCTGCTTCTTACCTTTCTTCAATATATGAATTCAGTCCATTGGCAATATCTCTTCAACATTAGTTCCAATTTTGATCCATTTCTACTTCTTCCGTGCAATCTCATATTTAATATGTACTTCCTAAAGTTATCTCAATATCTTATTTAGTGTCAAGTCTTGACACAAAGCTACCTTCTGTATAGTAGTAGATTATTTACTAACAAAAGTAAACCAATTATTGATCTAGCTCAAAATCATTTGGTATTTATGAATGTAGAATATAGATAGTTGGCATAAGAAAGATCCAAACATTTCAGCCAATCAATTCATAAAATGGAAAAAATATTTTATTTCCTTATATTTTACTATATTTTGAACCAAAGGATGAGTAGAAAATTTCTTCAGTATAAGATAAACAAGTCTTCTTTTTAAAAATTAGTTTCTTCAAGGCTGGTTGAGGAGATTAATATAAACCCTTGTGGTGTATTCATCATCCAACAGAATGTCCACATTACACATTACAAAATTCAGGAATTGTCCAGGAGGAGGGAGTAGAAGGATAGGAACCTAAGGACAAGAAGAACGGCAATCAAACAATGTCCTCTAAACATGACAGAGCCAACTTACTCATGAACTCTCAGCAGCTATAGTTCTCTGAATAGGCATGCACAACACTAGACCACCCTATCAATTCTGCAATAATGGCTGCTGATTGATAGGAAGTCATTTTCTCTAATGCTATATCACCTAATGAGTTAGTTACCCAAACGTATATGGATAGCAGGGCACATGTGACATGTCTTTGTTAAATAATTTACAGCACAAAATAAAGACAAAATGAAACAAAACAAAGACATAATGATGGAAGTATGACTGGCTGAAAAGAGGAAGGATTTAGTGGAAGGGAGAGAGATAGGAAAGTCTGGGGTGATGAATGTGACCAGAATATATTATGCACATGTGTGACATTGTCAAAGAATAAATTAATTAAAATTTTAAAAGGTTCCCCTTCATAGTTTCAAAAAGAATATTAATTACCCAAATGATTTTCTTTTTGAAGAGGAACAATAGCTTACAGCCTTATTAGCACTTAATTGGTACCTTTTTATGACATGACATGATAGTTGTAGTTTTCCATTACTTTCCCCGGGAATTCTTCACAAATTTCTTGCTCAGAGAGGTACATAAAGTACTTCTGGCCTAATAAACATAACAAAAATGTCAGGCTTGGGCCAGAAGACAATCTTCTCTGAATCATCTATAAGCCTGTTCACAACAGCTGCTACTGTTAGCTCTTGCATAAAAGTGTCCAGGGATTAGTACTTGACTGACGTTAATTGCCTATTATCTCTTGCTTCTTCTTTTTTTTCCTGATAAGAGAGACAACTTGAGTCCTCAATAGATTTTGCACTTTTAAAATAATAATAATATTAGTAATAATATTCGACTTGAGGATGAACACAGAAACAGGGATCATAGCTTCATTTGAATTCCCAACTCACTGAAAAGAATCTACCCAATGCTTTTAATAAACAATTATCAAAGCAAACAATTCATAACATATATTTGCCTTATCATGAGCCTAATTCTCTTGATTAGCAAAAAAATCTCATGCTTACTTTGCAATATCAAAAGATATTCATTAATATCTAAAATTTTGTCCTGTACATCTTTTCCAATACCCACTCTCTTTATTTCCTTACCTTTTCTTAATTAAAATTTTTTTTTATATTTGACAGAGGCTGACAAGACTGGCCTTTATTAAATCCTGATTCTTATGTTACATACTAATGCTACAATTATATGTATGGGTACTCAGGTCTAGTTCCTTACCTTTTTTTCTAAATTCTTATTTAGTTTTCTCCTATGTTGGTGACATTTTATTTGATAACATAGCTTCCTTTAATTTATTGCTTCCTGATAACTTCTTAGTATCTTCCATCACCATCCCCATACATTACTTTATGTCATACTATATTTATAAAAAACATAAAAGACATAATATTTCTTTCCTTTATAGATGATAAAACAGACGTGTGGAAGATAAATGTTTAACTGAGGCCATAATTTGTAGGCTTTGTGTGAGTTCAGTGGGTGGAACACACAAGTGAACTGCAGAATCCAGAAGTCTGACAGAGCTAAATTGAGTGCTAAAGACTTAGGAAATCAGAAGTTAAGTTGTTGATGGCATGAAATGTTGTGAGGGGTAAACAGAAAGCAAAAGGACAGACGTCAGGATTTAATATGCCTATTCTGATAAATTCAAAGCTGTTTCAATTTGAATCTCTGTCACTTCACCTCACTCTATAGAGATTGGGAAGGAAAACTCACATAGATGATCTGTCTCTTTCTGATAGGATCCATGCTCGTAAATAAATAAATAAATAAATAGATAGATAATTAAGTACATAATACTATAACCACACTGAGTTCTATAACTGCCACTGCATTGCCTCTTCCTTTCGTCCCTCTAAATAAAATGAACAAATTCAATTTCTTCACACATTATTTGACCTCATCTGATGAACATGATATTTTGCTGACATATGCTACGTTGTCAAAATCAGTTACCTATAAATATATACTTATTTTACATTTCCTATCTGGGGAAAAATGACTTCTAATTTAGTTGACTTACTTGATAGATCACCTGAATGATGGCACCAATGGTAAAGGTGAGAAAGCTACCACCTCTATTTGTTTGGTATTAATCTATTTTGTTTATACATTTTAATTACCTTCATTGTTGGAGTCCTGTAAAGTCTTTCCTTCCCTCCTCCTTCCTTTCTTCCTTCTCTTCTATCTTCTTTCCTTTCTTCCTTCCTTCCTTCTTTCCTTCCTTCCTTCCTTCCTTCCTTCCTTCCTTCCTTCCTTCCTTCCTTCCTTTTACTCAATCTTGTTCAAAGCCAATGTGAACAGCTATAGAAATCGTAGATGACATGGATCCAAGGGGTGTCTCTACTACTCAAACATGTAAATGGCAAAATCAATCTCCCGACTCTGTTTTCAGCTTCATAGACAAGACTTCCCTCATCAGGGCATATTCTAATTGGTGCAATGAAAAGGCAAACCTAAAGCTCCTCATGAGCACATGCTTCTTAGGGAGGGGGGGAGAAATGGGAGTAATTGGAGGAGTGAGTTGGAAACCCCGAGTAAGAGAAACTCCATGGAATTTACAATCGTATTTTTAGAAAAGACTTCTAGTAATGGAGACACGGTCCGACCTGGTCATTTTCTGTAACCAGACAAAGCTTCAAGTGTAGGGACTGGGACACCAACCCAGCCCACAAACCTTTGATGTATAGTTTATCCTGCCTGGAGAGTATGCTAGGATTGGAGCCTAGCAGAATTATCATCATAGAGACCAGAGAGACATCATCCAGCAAAGAATGGGAACAGAGGCAACCAGAGCCAAACATTAGAGTGAGTCCTGCAGAAGACAGGGAGGAAGGATCAGAGAAACCAGAAAGATGAAGAACATACCATAAGGACATACATGAAAATACAGGGACAAAATGGAGCAAAGGCTAAAGCAAAGGCCATCCAGAGAGGGCCCCATCTAGGGATGCATTGCATACACAGACACCAAACCCCAACACTGTTGCTGAGGCCAAGATATGTTTGCAGACACAAGCAGACTCAGAGGTATGCCTGACCTCTGAGAGGCTCTGACAGCACCTGCCTAAGGCAGATGCAGATACTCACAGCCAATCATTTGACTGAGCCCAGGAACCCCAATGGAAGAGTTATGGGAAGGAATGAAGGAGCTGAAGGGGATTGCTTTCCCACACGAAGAACAACAGTATAAATTAATTGGACCCCTTAGAGCTCCCATGGACTAAACCACCAACCAAAGATCATACATGGACCAGCCCATGGCTCCCACTACATATGTAACAGAGGAATGCCTCATCTAGCATCAGTTGAAGGGGAGGTACTTAGTCCTGTGGAGGCTTGAAGTCCCAGAGATGGGGAGTGCTAAAGGGAAGGAGTGGGGGTGGAAGCACCCCTTTAGAAGAAAAAGGGGAGGGGAGGAGCTAGGGGGTTCGTGGAGGGGAGATAAGGAAGTGGTATAACATTTGAAATGTAATCAAATAAAATGATTAATTACAAATGGAGAACATGGGCACAGAATCAAATGATCAGGACTCATGGAAACTTGCAGAGCTCAGAGAGCCTGTAGGAGTCTGACATAGAACCTCTGCAAAGATGCTATGGCTAAGTAGCTCGCGCTGTTTTTGTAAAAATCCTAACACTTGGAGTAAAGGACTGACTCTGACTCTTTTGCTTACTGATGAGAACCTTTTCCCCTACTGGGTTGCCTTGTATAGTCTTGATGTGATGGCAAATGCCTTCTTTCAGTTTATGTTTGGTTGATGTCTCTGAAAGCCATTCTCTTTTCTGAGGGAAGTTTGAGGCAGAGGTGGGGTGTTAGGAAGGGAGCATGGGTATTGATCTGGGGCAAGATGATGTAGGGCTATGGAAAGGGGAAGGAGGGGAAACTGGGCTTAGAATGTAATGTATGAGAGAAGAATGAAAAAAAAAAACAGAATTTACTATGAGGCAGATTGTGCTATTTATGTGAAAAACTTAAAAGTAGATGTTAAATGTCAGATTCCCTCTCATAGATCTTACATTCTAGTATAATGAAAAGGAGATGTTAATCAAACACTTTTTAAAATGGGTTACACAAGAATGAGTACTGTGAATACAACACAGTAGAAAGCTGGATAATGAAATTGACACATATAGATACTATGTCAGGGGGAATGAATGGATGAGTAAGCAAAAACAGTTTTCTAAGAGTATGTAAACAAAACTTAATAGAATGAGTAAATAGCTTCTAGGCAACCATGTGGATGGATAAGAGTTTCAGCACTATAGAACAGCAAGTATTCACGCTCTGATGCAGAAATATAACCAGAGTCCTTAAGCAATAGGTACCATTGGGATTCATAAAGAAAACAAAAACAACAACAAAAAAAGAGTAATGAGTTAGATGCCATAGTAAGAATAGATGAATCATTTTAAGTGTGGTGTAAATCACTTGAAGATTACGAAAAGGAGAAACATTTTGTTTTATGATATAGAAGTCAAGAAGCTGTAATTCAAGCTTTCATCTGGTGACTACAATGTGTGATTCAAGAGAAAGTGTCCATGTTTCACCAGGAGGAGGCTCTCACTGGAGTGATGTTATTTTCTCACAAGGGAAAATAATATAATCTCAAGGGATCAATCTGGTTATTTTACTCTGTCTATCAATGAAAATAGTTATATGCTTTAGAAGAGAGAGAGGAAATGTAATTGGAACTTCTTAACCCTGAGTAATAAGATGAATGATCATGCCTTTTAAAAAAATTGTAGGACGGTACATGGAAATGTAAGAACTTAAATAAGTGTAGAACATGTTTCAAAGGAAGAAACTGGGTCTCAGAGTTTAAGAGATCCTGGAGTGGAGATGATTGTGGTTTTTACTAGGTCAGACAAGCTAATCTGGGATCATGTTTTCAAAAGTGTTTTACCTTAAATAGTTCAACATGGTTCCTAAGGTTTTGTATTTAGATAAGAGAGGCAAAGTTGAAGCTGGCCATTTTCCTTTAAGCTCCAAAAGAATAGTGCCGGGGGAGGGAAATGCAGTGCTGTGTCTATATACTCATATTTATGGTTTAGCTTGTTGGTGTGAATTAGTAGGAAGAGTGTTGCAATAAGGAACCTCAAATCAAAGAAAAGTATATGGAAATAGGAATATATTTTCACTGATTATTTTTAATGGACAGGCAAGTATTAGGAATGAAATGTTAGAAAGAGAGTTATTCCTAAAACTAAACCTTCACCAGAACAAGCATAGCTGTACAACGTCCTCACTAGTCCTAAATCCTGACAGATGCTAGCTGTTCTTCTAAGAGGCTGCAGACCATGATCAGCTCTAGTTTTGATGGGTCTGTTAAAAATAGCCCATAGCTAGACACATGCCATCCATCAGAAATAAGTGGATCGCTCAGCACCTTCTTCCTGTGCCTGTTTTCTCTTTCCTGGATGCTCTTCCAGATACTGATGGGTCTTTGGCCCTTGCTCATCAGTATAATACTGATCTTTGCCCAGAAGAGAAGGTAATGATCCCAGGAACATGATATGCAAGCCAGGCATATATTTGTCATTTCAGGATTGTGCTTCTATTACTAAAAATAGATGTGTTGCATTGAGCCTCCATGCTCTGCCAAGCTCTTACAAAACACACTCCTGATCTTATCTCAGTTAATCCTGGCAACAGTAGAATGAGACAAGGAAAAGCTGTGTTATTCTTTTTTTTTTTTTTTTAAGTTAAATAAATTGAACTGTAAAGAAATTAAACAAATTGCTCAATCAAATAGCAGAATACTAAAGATTCAGACATATGCTTCCTCCCTCTAATGTCTAGCCGCATGTACTGCATAAAAGTTCTTCCTTGAACTTAAGAGAAGCTTAGAGAATTCTTTCTTACAAACTTCTGGGAGTCTGTAGCTGGTGCTTTGAAATTGAACTCTGCTGTTGCTCCTAGATACTTTGAAATCTTAAAAGAAAGAGGAGAACTCACAGTAAGTCTTGTGATATTTCAAAGGAAGTGAAAAGATTTTGTTTCTAAATACAAGTAACGGATATATATTTAGGAAAAAATCCTTTTATTCTAGAAAAAAATCACTTAACTGGGAAGAGAAAGCAGATTCTTATATCAGAAAACTATTTTAGACTCTTCACTGTAAGAGGCGGCAAAATGGCTTTGTATAAGAATGACAGTATAGTCACTGTATAACATCTTTGCAGACAGACATGGAAGCTTCTTGTTTTTGTTAATAGGTTTAGGTGTGGCTGTTCTAGAAAACTACAGCCTATTATGCAGAGAACTCTAAGTCCTTGAGATGAGAAATTAGAAGCTGGATGTCAAAAGGCAAAGAGTGATTTTCCAGAGTCTTTTCAAAACCCTGAAAGATTTATATTTCTGGTAATCTAATTGGGGCAGAAGATGGGTGATATGTGGGTCAAAAAATGGAAAGAAGTTCAGTTCAGCAGTAACACAGACCTACAGAAGCATGCATGTGCTGATATATAAGCATATACCATGTAAAGAAAGATATGATGTGTAACCAGGATGCAGAGAAAACTCAAAATAAATCTTGATGGAAAGAGCTGAGGAAGAAAATAAGTCTTTATAGAGTCTCCTACAAGAAGGTGCTAGAAGCCGTTGCCAGTTACTGTCTTGCTGCAATGCACTAAATACATCAGAATTGGGCCACTGAAAAGAGCCAGTGAGATATTCTCCCTACTGGACATGGGCACAATGGGACCAGAGAGCTGGAGAGTGACTGGCAAGACATCAGAGATATGATCACCTCTGGATTCAAGACAAACAGTTAAGCAGAGAAAAGGCACTGGTTGTCTTAGTGAGGTCAGTAAGCCATTAGGAAAAAAAAAAAAACAGACAAAAGGCATACAAAGAGGAAAAGGAGTAGCAAAATTATCCCCATTTATAATTAACATGAGTCTGTACTTCAAAGATTCTAAAGATTATCCAGAAGAATTTTTTTCAGATTTTTTTTCTGAAAATTTATATAGCAAGACACAAAATCCAAACCAAAAACTAACAAACAAACAACAAAAACCAACTAACCAACAAACAAATAAATAAACAACAACAACAACAACAACAAAAACCCAATAACTTTTCTATTTAACAATAAGATCTCACTACAACTCAGTTCTTCTATGTCCATGGAGAGGCATAATTGATACTGTGGAATTATTATACTACCCAATATAGTCTATAGATTCAAAGCAATCACTGTCAAAATTCTAATGTCATTGATCACAGAATTTTAAAAAAAAATGTAATCCTAAAATTACTATGGAATCATTAAGACCCTTTATCACCAAAACGAAGAAATAAACAAAAATTTTAAAGAGAGGGTGGAATTTTGGAGACAATAATCTTCAGATCCATAGAGACTAAGACAGTACAGTAAAACAAATGTGTATATCCAAGAGATGAAATAGAACGTCTTAACATACAGCCGTTTGAACAAATAATACTGTCAGAACTGGATACCCACATGTAGAGGTATTAAAATCAATTCTAATCTCTCACTCTGATGGTTTGAACAGGAATAGCCCCCATATATTTAAATGCTTGCTCATTAGGGACTGGCACTACTTGATGAGAATTAGGTAGTGTGGCTTTGTTGACGAAATTGTATCACCGAGGGTAGTGTTTAGGGTTTCAAATACTCAAACCTGGCCCAATGTTTCTCTTTACTTCCTACTGCCTGGGGATCAAAATGTAGATCTCTAGCACTATGTCCGTCCATGTGACACCATGCTCTCCACCATGCTGATAAACCTCTGAAACTGTAAACCAGCCCCATGTAAATGTTTTCCTTTATAACAGTTGCTGTGGACCAACTTTGGGTCAAAAGTATTGTACTTGGGCTGGCACCCCAATCTCTCTGCTACATTGAGCTTGAATACACTGTAGCTGTCTTTAGATACACCAGAAGAGAGCATGAGATCCTATTACAGATAGTTGTTAGCCACAATTCAGTTGCTGGGAATTGAACTCAAGACCTCTGAAAGAACGGTGAGTGCTCTTAACTACTGAGCCATCTCTCCTGCCTCATGAAAAAAAAATCTTTAACAGCTATATTACAGTCTGGAGAATAACATCTGACTATATAAAGAACTACAAAACCTTAACATCAAAACAAATAAGTCACTCAATAAGTGGCTCATTATTTCAATTTATTTACTTATTTACTTATCTATCTATCTATCTATTTACTTATTTATTTCAAAAAGTTCTTGAAGAAATACAAGTGGTTAAAAAATATTTGAAAACTTATTCAACCTATCCTTATTAGTCAGGAAATTTCAAATTAAGGCTAATTTCTGATGGCATCTCCCTCTAGGGGAAATGATAAACGCCAAAAAAGGATAAAAAAACAAGTGTTTTAAAGAAAGAACTGAACAGGTTTTTAGTTGCTTGTGGGGATATAAACTAATGAAGCTATTAATTCCTGTGTGGAATTTTCTCTTAAAGCTAAATATAAATCTACTAGTTGACCCACTGTATTACTCCTAAGAAAGTACCCAAAGCTTTACTGTACAGACACTTGCATACCCATATTTAAGGATGCTCTATTTACAATAGTTAAAGATTAGAATGAGTTTCAGTACTGTGAATTGAATATTGGACTTTCAAAAAATGTGTTACATGTACACAATAGAATTTTATTAAGTAGTAAGGGAAAATGAAATCATGAGATTTGCAAAAGAAAATTTAAGAATGTGAGAATCATTATATTAAGTGAAATGACCCAGACTCAGAAAGGCAAAGCTTGAATATTTTGGTTTTTACTTAGCTCTTAGACTTAAATCTTTCCTGCTGTATTCTCTTTCCTCCCCTACATGCTTGAGTATTGGAGCACATGTGAAGAATGTATTGTGTGAGTGTGTGTGTGTGTGTGTGTGTGTGTGTGTGTGTGTGTGTGTTTATGTAACTAAGGAGAGTATTTCTTGAAACAAACAAACAAAAAAATAACCATGATAAATTTAGAGAACTTAATACAAGAAGAGGAGGCAGAGATAAAAAGACAGACATAAAGGTAGAGTTAGGAGCCTGAAAAGGATGAAGGGATGAAGGAGTGTGATAAAAGAGTGAGACAAATAAGACAATTTGTAATAATAATGAATAAGCATTTGTAGAAATTCCTATATTGAAACCCATTATTTTCAGGCCAAATTAAAACTTAATACATCTATTACAGTTAGAGGAATTTCCAAAATCAATGTTAAACCATTTGTGTTAAATAGAATATATATATACATATATATAGTTATATAAGGTAGAATTATATTAAAAATATAATTATTTTATTATATTAAATTACAGAAAATATATTGAAATAGAATATTATTTTTTCAAAGATATTCTTAATATATTTATTGCAGCACATTTAAAAATAATAACGTACAGGCAAAACTCTTACATGTAACACGACTATAAGATAAAACTGACATTTGCCTAATTAGTCTAAAAAATAATGCATTCTTATATCAAAACTATCAATTATAAATTATTAAGAATCAAATTTCATCATCTATTAATGATGTCAAAATACTTCAGAGAAATTTTCAACACCTAATTTACTTTTAAGCCTGATATGTTTGTACTTCATCTCATGAATCTTATAAAAAGACATAAAATTGAGCTTTAAAGTGAAAGTTGTTTCTGATCCCCTTGTGAGATAGACTAGCCATATTTTCTTATCCTTCTGGTAAAAAGTACTGAACCAGCAAAGTTAAGAAAATTGCTTGCTCTAGGAGGTAGTTGTTTTTTGGAAGATAAGACTAAATCATCTACTGCAGCTCTTTAATCAAAAGTAACTTCTTATTTATTAATTTCCCTTATAAAGCAATGTCTTCAAGTAGTCCTAGCAATGAAAAGCAAACCCCTTACCCTTGCACAGTCCAGAAGAATTTTTCTCCTCTGACAAGTCTTACTTTAAGTATATTCATTACAGACACTAAAACCTGGCAGAACCCATAATCTCTATACTTACAATAGAGTTGAAACTAAGGGGCTACAACCCTCACCACTCTACAAGGAGCAGTGTTGAGAATGATTCTCTCCTCTGGGGTTGGGCTCTGACAGTAGTAGTAATAGAACATCAGTGCTAGGTTTATAGATTATAAAACCCAACAAACGCTAAAAGTCACTTCCCCAGGGCAATACCAAAGAATGGTGCCTATAGACCTAGCAACCAGTTTCAGTGACTGGAGGGAGTGAAATTCTGATTTTCTTTTATGTTAGATTGGCGGCAGTTGTCTCACAGAACAGCATTGTCAGGTTGATCCCATTCCTGGGTTATATTGCTCCCACTGGGTGGTGAGCCTGGTGTGATTTGGCATTTTGGCTCTGGTAGCTATAAGAATGCCAATGCTATCACTTGCTCATACTTTACTTACATCATAGATTAAGTCACTCATAGTTTTCTTTGGAGAAGGAAATGGACAAAATTCATTACAGGAGAGCCCAGGGCTAATCTTTCCAAGTGTTGAAGTGGCTCTCAGCATCTGCTCACTGCTTGTGACTGTGGAGATGCTTGCTCTGACCAAAGGCAAACGTCTGTGGGAAGCATGCTCTACATCTTTTCACCTACCCTTGCCCATCCTGAATAACATACGAACAGAAGATCTGGAATAAACCTGGACTTGGGGCACCCTCTGTTGATGAAACAGTGACAACACATTAACCCAAGACTTATAAGAAATCTCTATGTAAGTCATCTCACACTAAAATTCCAGCCGTGGTCACAAGGTTAGGAACAAGGAGCTTTGTTAGAATGTCTGAGAGGACAGAAAGTGTTATTTGAAAGCTCCGAATAAATAACAAAACCTTTACACAGAGACACCATCACATGCTGTGATGGCTATAACATGAAACATTTGTGACATTATTATTAACTTCCATCTGAAATGCTTAAGAATTGAGGAATATTGACATATCTAACAAAATTGATGTATTCCTCTCTGAGATCTCTAATATTGAGCAATTACTGGATAAGGAAGTTAACTGAGTATAAGCCAGAGAGCAATTGAGGAAGTAAGCGTAATTCTTCATATTTCAATTTTTGCTTGAGTTCCTGCCATGACTTCCCTGAAAGATAGATTTTAACCAGAAAGTATGAGCAGAGATAAGTACTATTTTCCCCTAACTTGCTTTTGGTCATGGTGTTTATCATGGAAATAGATAGCAAACTAGAAGAAGGAATAAGAACTGATAGGAGGATGTAGGTCACTGGTGTGTATGTGTTGCTGGAGGCTGTATCTTGCTGCAGCTCCTCTCTGTATTTCTTTCTCTTCGCTTCTTGATTGGCCTCATATAAACTATTACTCTCTAGTTATAAGCTGCCATTCAGTGGCTAATTATCCTTTGTTTCATGCTCTTGCTACCCAAGACCATGTGTCAAGAGACAATAGACTGATCCTCCTGAATCTAGACAAATTAAGAGACTTACTACTTTTAAGTAGCTTTTGATGTAGGTATTTTGGTCAGTTACCCAAAAGTAAGTAAAGATGGGATGGCAATTCTTTTATTGCTAATAATTGTTTTCGCTATTCTGGGATTTTTGCATTTCCAGATGAATTTGAGAATTTCCCTTTCCATGTCTTTGAAGAATTGTGTTGGGATTTTAACGGGGATTGCATTGAATCTGTATATTGCGTTTGGTAGGATGGTCATGTATCCTAAGACACCTTATAATCAAAGTGTCAAAGGTTGAAGATAGAGAGAACATTCTTCTACTGCAAAAAGAGTCTGCATATATGTTGTTCAACTCAGTATACAATGTATTCTCATCATAATGTTTACAATGGAGACCAGGTGAAATTTTTAACTGTTAAACAGAGAAAAAAGTTCTGTGCTCTGCTATTCTATCTTCTGGGAAAGAAACAGAAACACATTTCCATATTTAAAAAAGCTAAAAGATTCTGTCATTTACCAGAACTGGATGCACAAAATACTAAAAAGGTTTCTTCAGACTAAAAACACTGGAAAAAAATACTTGTAAGGGTGACCATAAAGACTGATTCAGATTGCTACAGTATTGTAAGCATAGTTTGTAAGAACCATGTATCCAAACTAAAATGATTCAAACTAATAATAATTACACTGATATCTTGAGAGCACATGATGTAGAGATATAAAATAGACAATAATCTTCACAACATTACAAATATATCATTTTTTCTCTTGTTTCTTTTTCTCTCTTTCACAACCAAAGTTAGATTTTTATCCATTCAAAGTAAGTAGTTTGCTATAACCAAAAGATATTTTTTTATCATAGTCATGGCACCCATAAAACAAAAACTTAAAATGACACAATTTAGTAGCCAAAAACCAAACTATTCAAATTTTTTATAATTGTATAAGTATAGAGTTATATAAGTGAGTAGAAGCAGGTTTTTTTCTTTTGTTTTGAGTAGAAGCAGTTTTAATTTGCAAAAATAATTTAATTATATGTTTTCATTACTTATCTGGACTAATTATGTTTAATATGAGTTACTTTCCTTATAAATTATACACTGCCTCTGGTTACTTACTTATCTCTCATACCTTTGAGTTGATAAAATGCATATGCTTTATATGTTAAATTTTTCCCCTTTAAAAGTTGTTCTCTCTGAAAAGTCTTCTGATAGTTTATACCATGTTATGTATTTTATTCGAAACATCTTAGTGAATTACCTAGAAGTCCATTTGCTAAGATAGATATTAGAAAACTATAGTAATAAGACTAATTCTCAAATGCTTATTTGTGTAAGTAAAGTCTCATTTGAGTGCAGGTGTGTTAAAATCTTTCATGTATAAGTTGTCTGTTTTTGCTAAAGCAAAAAATATACGTATTTTCAGTTAGTAATCCCATGCTTTCTACTTCTCCACAAAAGACATTTTTAGCTTCTGAATGAAGCTAACTGACCCTTGTGTCCTACCCCATCACCATGATAAAATAATTACTTGGAAAACACTGAGTACATATTCAGTATGTGGCAATTCTTATGTTGAGAACAGGAAAGAGTGCACAATATTTAACCAACCCTTCTGAAGACACTTAGATTTTTATGTATATATGACTTTGTGTATTTCAGTGCAAATATACCTAGGTGCATTCTTCTTACTAACAGATTTGACTTATTTCAAAGCACAACGAAAACATTGCAAGAGGACCATTAGCTTAAGTTGATTTAAGGATGACTCTCAACTAATACATGGAGAACCCAATGACACCCTGTTATGTGGCAGAAAGTCTTTGTGACTAGAAAACAAACCTTCAGGAACCCTGTGTGACAATCTAGATTTTAACCCATTTTTTGTTTAGAAAGATTGAAACAATTTAGGAATTACTTATTAAGTGAGGAATCAAAAACAAAGAAATGTAGTTAAAGGTCACAAATTATCTCTGCCTCTTTCTCATTTCCTCAGTATCACTACAATATTCTTTCGTGAGCCATTTTAGGCACAATGGATAAATTCTGTGAACTTGAATCTGCTAGAAGTCCTTTTAAAATATGTCTATCAAATCCCACACAAGAAATGCATGTATGTATTCTAATATGCATATAAAAATACAGTTCAAGTGGAAATCAACTTGCATTCTTCTTACTGAGGTATTCTAGAGTATTTGTATATTTTTGCCCAGGCCTCTTCTCTATACAACACAGCCATGCAGTACTTAAATTAGCATTCTAACAGAAAGGAAATACAGAATGATGCTCACTATACTTGTTTAGAAAGGCAGGAATGTAAGATACTGTAATATTGTTTAATACTTAACATTTTTTATTACAGAATTAAACAGGACTACACAATAGATCTTCTTGCTCTAAAATATGCCTTCTTGCAAGCAATGTCATAGTGTTAAGGAATGTCATAGTTTTAAGGAAATGGGTTGATGAATAGTCTATTCCATACAAAATGAAATTGCAAAAAGACCTGAGCGACATAAAGAAAATGTGCTTCTTGCACTGTGAAAACATTTAACTAAACAAAATAAATATAAATCACACTGTGTCCAACAGATATTACTGGCTTTCAAGTTTGTCTATGAAACACTAGTGACACAAGGGATATATTAATTATGGTCACCAGAATACTTAATACAATAGCATAAAGGTAGAGTTATTTACATTTTTCTGGTTGCCCATGGTTTAGTTTATGATCAATTAGATCTATTTGTCTGTGACCATTTTGATATCAAAGCACAAGGATATGTAGACTTGTGCTTTGAGGCTGTTCATTTCATGTGAACAGTAAACAGAAAACTCAAAAGGAAGAATCCAAGACAAACCAGAGGCAGCCCTGTGACCTATTTTCTTTACTGAGATTCTATCAAACCCTTAAAAGAAAACCAGGCCATCAGGATAAGGTTTCAATATATAAGCCTGGAAATAGCATTTCATGTTCAAACCAGAACAAAGGCAAAAAAATCAAATATATTCTAAAAATTCTGCATGAACTTGATTGACAGAAGGAAATTTTATAAGCTCTAAGAATTTATTTTTTACAAAAGAATTTTCACAAAATAATACAGAAAGTTTTGATTATTATAAAACTAAATTCACAGAAGAAACTAACTGGCTTCATGATTCAAGTCTGTCATTTCAGGTGTTCAAGACCAGTGTGGGTTACCCGCTGAGGTTCTCTTGAAAGAGTCAAATGAGGTCATAAAACAGGGCTGAGGATGTAGTGCCTGTTGAGAGCTTTCTAAGTATTCATGAGGCCTTGGTTCAATATGTGGTATGGGTGAGAATCATTTTATGAAATCCGAGACTAACTTTACACCTGTATTTGTGGATATGTTGGTCTTTACTTAATATGTTTATAAAGGATTAATTTGTATAAACCTGAGTTTGTCTATGTTTTGTGCAATGAAAAAAACATTAAAATAGGAAATAACTGTTTACTTTACTAAATCTCTGACTTAAAGATGTTTCAGGAGATGTAGTTGCTACTGTTGTAATAACTGTTCTAGAAGAGACGGTAGAGTTTGTCTGGGCCAAGCATGAGTGAACCTGAGGATTCAGTCTCAACGGTAGATGACTTTTATTTCTCTCCAAACTATCAAATAAACAGAGCAGCTGATGTAAATGAGGTAAGAAAGTAGGTGAGAAGTCTGAGTAGGTGATGGGGTGGGGGGCAGGGCACATACCTTTCTTCCTAACTACTTACATTTCTTCTCAAGAGCCCATCAAGTTTCATCAGAATTTGATTTTCTTGTCCGACCCCTGGGCAGGAGAAGCTGCTGAATCCTAACACATATCAGTGGGATCACTGCTTTTATGTACACACTACCCAGATCAGTACACAGAAGCACCTTATACCATCATTAAACTCAGAAACTGCATTCCCATCCATCTCTGAAGGGCTTGGGAAGTCTTCTTTTTTTTTTTTTTTTAATTTATTATTATTTTCTTTGTTTACATTTCAAATGCTATCCTGAAAGTTCCCTATACACCCCCTGCCCCTGCTCCCCTACCCACCCACTCCCACTACTTGGCCCTGGCCTTCCCCTATGCTGGGTCATATAAAGTTTACAAGATCAAGGGGCCTCTCTTCCCAATGATGGCTGATTAGGCCATCTTCTACTACATATGCAGCTAGAGACAGGAGCTCATTGGGTACTGGTTAGTTCATATTGTTGTTGCACCTACAGGGTTACAGCCCCCTACAGCTCCTTGGGAAGCCTTCTTTTAATCAAACAGAAATATTTGCACCCATCTTACCAACCATACTCTGCTTCCTTTGTCAACAGCACAAAATTTTCTTTTGAAACAAAGAGACAACCTAAGTTCAAAGAATATAGACCATAATAAAGAAAAATAATTAGTCTCTGTTGAAAGATTATTATTTTGATAAAACAAAGCATTCTTCATATGTTCTCCTATCATAAAGTGTCTGCAACCTTTCTTATGATTGAGCATCATTACTAATCTTTTCTACTATATGTGCAGGAAACTTAAAATACAGATAATTTTTGCTATCAGACATGCAATAATGTACACAGTCACATCTAGAGGTGCCATATGAACCCGCACCTGATAAGTTAGCATCTTTCACATTCATTTTTCGTCTCAGAATAGACTGTGGCACATTGCAAAATAGATTCCCTTTAGTTCATGACTTGTTCAGTTGCAAATTCATGTAAACCACAGAACCAGTTTGGCACCTGCTGTGATCATGAGTCTACTGCTGCTTCTCTAATCAGAAAACATTCCTATTAGATAAACCATCTGGCTTGAAAAGATTCCCTTTTGCATTCAAAATGGCTTTGTTAGAATTCAGCCAAAGTATATTTTAAAAGGAAAGATGTGTCAGCAAGACCAGTCTGTTTACTAATGGAACAGTTCTGTATGAAAATGATCATTTGTGAGTTATATATATATATATATATATATATATATATATATATATATGTATATATGAGACATTATGGAACATGAATACACTCTCATCATGTGTGAACATGTGGGGGGGTGGGAGCCTCTGTCCATGGCCGTGAGCTGAAATTTAGTCACAGTGATTATCTGAAAAAAGCAGATAGATTGCATTTTGCTCTGATTGCAATCATTTCTATTGAAGTGTGACATATGAGTGCTGCTTCGTGACCATCACTACCTGTGGGTACCAGCCTGCTGCCTGCTTAGCCCCTGTGTCTTGTTTATTCTGGTGGATATGATTAATCTTAACTTATGAGCAAATTCTATTTATATGAGTTTTTAATTTTTTTCTTCAAATAGCAATAACAATGCTTCTTTAAGGATGATTCATAGAAACTAAAACTATGTAGTTTAAATATTTTAATGAAGCTTGAAGAATTCTAAAATAAGTGTTATATTTTCTGATCAGAAACTATGTGCAAGAAAAATGATGAAAAAAAATTTTGACTCAAACTTTTTGTTTGTTTATTTGTTTGTTTTAAAGATATGGTTTTAATGTGTAGCCTTTTCCACTAATAGAACAGGCTGGCCTCAAACACACAGAGATTTAATTGCCTCTGCCTCTTGAGTTCTCTTAAATTAATTTTGAAAAATGTTTATTTTTTGTTCTCTCTCTCTCTCTCTCTCTCTCTCTCTCTCTCTCTCTCTCTGTGTGTGTGTGTGTATGTGTGTGTGTGTGTGTGTGTGTGTGTGTGACTTCTCTGTGTGGACTATTCAAGGCCAGCAAAGAACATTGAATTTCAATGGAGCTACAGTTAAATGTAGCTATGAACACCCTACACTGGTAATGGTTAATAAACTTGGGTCTTCCACAGATACAGCAACTGCTCTTAGCTGCTAAGCAATCTCTCTATAACTTTTTAAACATTTTAAAAATAGCTCAGTGGTTGTTAGGAACAGTTAAAAAAAAGTATAGTCAGTGAGTGAAATGTCCAATGTTTACAACTGTTTGTTACTGAAGAGGGTTTTCTAATATTTTGATAGGGAAATGGGGTAAATATGGAAAGTATCAAACATAATAATATGAACTAAAATTATGAAGTATCTATTTCTGTTTGTTATTTTCCCCTTTCCTTTCTTCATTTCCTTTTCTCCTTCCTTCTTTTCTTCCTTTCTTCCATGCTCAAACTCATCCTTTTTATATATTTATTTATTGACCTGTTTATTGTGTTCTAATAAGATCTTTTTGTATATCTCAAGCTTGCCTGGAACTTGTTGAGTCACTGAGAATGGCCTCAACCTTGCCATCCTCTTAGTCTCTAAAGTGCTGTGATGACTATAAAGGCTGCATGCCAGATTTTCCTGACTTAGCATCCTATGGACCTACAAAAAGGAATGATACTGAAAACAATGGCATTGTTGTAAATGAGAGGTGGTAAATTTCTGAGATTCAACTGAAAATCTAGATATCCAAATGGAGGAGGTTTAGCTAGAGAATTTTTTGGATTAGCATGTTTGTTTGTAAAGCACTGGTGCCCCAAAATTTGAAAAGAACAAACAGTATTATCATGAGTTTTAAAAAATTAATATCGCCATGAATAGCATCTGATATTGCAGTCGGTTAGAGTAAGTCATTGTAAAATATGAAGACTATTCATAGTTTGCAGTATATGACTAATACTTAAAAATTGTCTGTGCTTATTCTACTTTTATTTTCTAGTTGGACCATAAAATCCTAACTCACCATATAAACACCATACCCTGGCAGAGCCAGAACCTTCCAATGCCTTTTATAATGCAACAATGTGTTAGCAGGGTTTCTGAGCATGAACATTTAAAGGGTACATGGTGATTGCAAACTATATGATTTAAAATATGGCTATCATTGGCAGTTTCATCAGCAAGAATCTATTATTGGTGATGACTAAAGAAATGTGATTATATTCATATTTGAATGTAACTACTGCTAAAATAAAGGCAATGATAAGATCAAATTGAGAATCACTCTTATTATGACACCTTCAAATGTTTTTTATTCTACAGTGCTGTCATTTCTCTCCTACAGCTTTTGAGAATTTATTATTGCCCCTTAGTAATCCTGTTATCACTCTCTCTGGAAGATTATATAAATATATTATGCATTACTAGATATTACATATTTTCTGGATCTAGAAGTAGCTTTTGAGATTTCTTTTTACTGTCATAGATCTACAGATCTACCAGGGCAACTCCATTAATTTTTGCAATAAGAGTTTTGAAAAGGAGAACAGGACCATTATCTAAGACTTAAGAGAATGTAGTAAAAAAGTAAGTGAAAGGCAGGTTGTGAGAAATGCAACTATGTATAACTACTTTTTGTTCCTATGAGTAGGCCTATCAAGACATGACTACCAGTATGCTTTCATATGTATTTTGATAAACTTGTATTGAATCGGGTATAGAAGTATAAAATTGAAAACTGAGTTTATGGTTATTCAATTTTAGACTAAATATTTTCTCTCAAGGATTGAAGTAGGGGTACATAATTGATAAGGTAGCACAGACATAAGAAGCAATACATCCAAGAGGAGTAGACAGCGGGGAATGATCAACCTCAGGAATGAAATCAACCAAGTGCAAACAAAAAGAACTATACAAAGAATCAACAAAACTAGTAAATGTTTCTTTGAGAAATTCAGCAAGATAGGTTAATCCCTTGGCCGATCTAAATAGAGAGCACAGAGACAGTATCCAAATTAATAAAATCAGAAATGAAAAGGGAAACTGAGCAAATTCAAAAACACATCAGATTCTATACTCAACAAAACTCATCAAAAAGCCTATACTCAACAAAATTGGCAAATTGAGGTGAAATGGATGATTTTCTAGACAGATACCAGACACCAAAGTTAAATCATGATCACATAATCCATCAAAACAGTCCCATAACCCCTACGGAAGTAACAGCAATCCTTAAAAGTCTCCCAACCAAAAAACAGCCCATGTTAGATGCAGAATTCTATCAGACCTTCAAAACAGACTTAATGCCAATACTTCTCAAACTATTTCCACAAAACCGAAACAGAAAGAACACTACCTAATTCATTCTATGAAGCCACAGTTATTCTGATACCTAAACCACACAAAGACCCAACAAATAAAAAGAACTTCAGACCAAGATCTCTTATGAATATCAGTGTAAAAATACTCAATAAAATTCTAGGTAACTGAACCCTAGTACATATCAAAAACATCATTCATAGTGATCAAGTAGGAATTATCCCAGAGATGCAAGGATAGTGCAATATATGAAAATCCATCAATGTAATCTACTATATAAACAAACACTAAGAAAAAAATCATATGATCATCTCATAAGATGCTATAAAGGCCTTTGATAAAATACAACAGCCCTTCATATTAAATGTCTTGGGAAGATCAGGAATTCAAGGAACATACCTAAACATAATAAAAGCAATATACAGCAAACACATAGGTAACATTAAATTAAATGGAGAGAAAGTTGAAGCAAGCTCAGTGAAATGAGGGACAAGACAAGGGTGTACATTATCTCCCTAATTATTCAATATAGTACTTGAAGTGCTAGCCAGAGCAACTGGACAATAAAAGGTCAAAGCAATAAAAATTGGAAAAGAGGAAGTCAATATATCACTATTTTCAGATGATATGCTAGTATACATAAGTGACCCAAAACATTCCACCAGAAAACATCTACAATAAAAAACTTCAGCAAAGTAGCTGAATATAAAATTAATTCAAACAAATCAGTAGCCTTCCTCTACTCAAAGGATAAATAGGCTGAGGAAGAATTTAGGGAAACAACATCCTTCTCAATAGTCACAAATAATATAGAATATCTTGATGTGACTCTATCCAAGCAAGTAAAAGATCTATATCACAAGAACTTCTGTCATTAAAGAAAGAAACCAAAAAAAAAAAAAAAAAAAAAAAAAAAAAAAAAAAAAAAAAAAACCTCTGAAGATGGAAAGATCGTCCATGCTCATGGATGGGCGGGACTAACATAGTAAAAATGGCCATTTTATCCAAAGCTAACCCCCATCAAAATTCCAAATCAGTTCTTCACAGAGATAGAGCAATTCTCAAATTCATCTAGAATAAAAGCAAAAAAACTAAAAACAGCATAGTGAAACTGTTCTCATCAATAAAATAACTTCTGAGGGAATCACTACTCCTGACCTCAAGCTGTACTACAGAGCAATAGTGATTAAAAATTGCATGGCATTGTTACAGAGACAGACTGGTAGATCACTGGAATTGGAGACCCAGAAATAAACCCACAAACCTATGGTCTCTCTTTGAACAAAGAAGCCAAAACTATCCAGTGGAAAAAAAGACAGCATTGTCAATAAATGGTACTTGTTCAACTGATGGTCAGCAGGTAGAAGAATGCAAATTCTTACTTTCCTTAACTTTTCTATCTTCTTGTACAAAGCTCAAGTCCAAGTAGATCAAGGACCTCCATAAAAAAAATCAGATATCCTGAGTCTTATAGAAGAGAAAGTGGGCAAAATTCTCACACAGGCACAGGAAATTTTTTCCTGAACACCAATGGCTCAAACTATAAGATCAACTGACAAATGGGACCTCATAAAACTGAAAAGCTTCTGTAAGATAAAGGACAATGTCAATAGGACAAAATAGCAAACTACTCAACCCTTCATCCCATAGAGGACAAATATCCAAAATAAGCAAAGAACTCAAGAAGTTAGATTCCAGAGAACCAAATAAAAAGGTGTACAGAGATAAAGAAAGAGTTCTCAACTGAGGAATTTCTAATGTCCCAGAAGCACCTAAAGAAATGTTCAACATTCTTAGTCATCAGGGAAGTCCAAATCAAAACAACCCTGATATTCCACCTCACAAAAATCAGAATTGCTAAGATCAAAAACTAAGGTGACAGAAGAGATGTGGAAAAAGAGGACCACTCCTCTATTGTTGGTGTAATTGCAAGCTGGTAAAACCACTTTGGAAAACTGGAAATAGTTCTGCTTGAATATCCAGCTATACCACTATTGGGCATATACCCAAAAGATGTTCCAACATATAACAAAAACACATGATCCACTGTGTTTATAGCAGCCTTACTTATAATAGCCAGAAACTGGAAACAAACCAAATGTCTCTCGAAGGAAGAATGAATGCAGAAAATGTGATACATTTATACAATGGTATACCACTCAGCTATTAAAAATCATGACATCATGAAATTTTCAGGCAAATCGATGGAACTAGAAAATTTCATCATCAATAAAGTAACCCAGACACAAAAACACATAAGATATGTTCTCAATGACAAGTAGATATTAGCCCCAAATCTCAAAATAACCATGATACCACTTCATTCATGAATGAAGGAGGGAGACAAAAGTGTGGATGCTTCAGTCCTACTTATAAGGGTGAACAAAATAATCCTGGGAGGTAGAATTAGGAATGGTTAGGGAGGGAGAGAGGAAAGGGAAGTAAACATGGGAGGTAGCATCAAGTATGGGAAGAGAAAGAAATCCAGAGTTCAAGAAAATGAATAGAAGTATGTAGCAGTTGGGGGTGGGCAGCTGTGGGGAGCTGTTGGAAAGTCTCAGACACCAGGGACTTGTGAGGTTTCCAGGACCCAACATAGATAACCTTAGTCAAAACATCCAGCAATGGGAGAGAGAATTGTAGAGACCACTTCCAATAGATAAGCATGGCCATCAGTAGAGGGTTGGGGCCACTCACCCATCTCAAAATTTTTAATCCATATTTTTTTCCTGTCTAAAGGAAAAGCAGGAACAAAAATGGAGCAGAGATCGAAGGAAAAGCCATGCGGAGATCACACCACCTAGGAATCCATACCATCTGCAGACACCAAACCCAGACACTATTGTTGATGCCAAGAAGCTCTTGCTGACAGGAAACTGGTGTAATTGTCCCCACAGGCTCTGCCAGCACCTGACAAATACAGATATAGAGAGTCAAGACCAACCATTGGACTGAGCCTAAAGCCTACATTAGAAGAGTTAGGGGAAGGAATGTAGGAGCTGAAAGGGATTGCAACTCCATAGGAAGAACAACAGTATCAACTAATCAGATTACACAGAGCTTCCAGAGACTAAATCACCAACCAAAGAGTATAACTGGCAGGATCTGTGGCTACAGTTACATATGTAGCAGAAGATTGCCTTAACTGACATCTTTGGGAAGCAAGGCCCTTGGTCCTCTTTAGGCTTGATGTTCCAGTTGGTGGATGTTACAGGGGTGAGACGGGAGTGGGAAGGCAGGTAGAAAAGTGCCCTCATAGAGGCAAAGTAAAGGGATGACGGGATGGGTGGGGTTGCAGAGGGGAGACTGGAAAGGAGAACAACATTTGAAATATAAATAAATAAATAACCAATAATAAAAAAGAAAAGAATAAGAAAATGACTATCTAAAGTTATAATTAAGTAGACAGAAAATGTGACCAGGCCCAATGTCTCGGTCTTAAGAGAGAGAGAGAGTAGTAAAATTAACTCATACAGTGAAAGGCAGGTTTTGAGAAATGCAACTGTGTATAACTATGTATGCTTCTGTGAGTATGCCCATCTATATATGATCACTGGTATGGATTTATATTTATTTTGATAATCTTGTATTGAATCAGGTATAGAAATTCAAAGGTGAAGACTAAAAGAGTTATGGTTATCTAATTTTAAACTATGTGTGTTCTTTCACAGATTGCAATAGGGGTACATAGTTGATTAGATAGCATAGAAATTCACTTTCTGTTTATTATTTCTAATGATAAAACTTATAGTTGCTATTTATTCAGCATTTATAAGAACTGGATATTCTCTCAAGTGTTTACATACTCATATCTTATAATTTGTTTCTCATGATGGTTATACATATGTTCTTTGGGAAAGTAGACTCCACACAGACCTCCAGGAGTTTTTTAACTGCTCCTGAGCTGGCCATGTATTTCTGGGTTTATAATCCAGCTGCAGGATGATGGAAGCCAAGGAATGAATAGGAGATGAATGAAGTTCGGGGAGCTATTACTATGCCATATTTCATATTTGTCTAGGTCTATCTAGATTAGATTAGCTATAAAGTTGTTGCCATTGACAACAAAAAATTATTGACACTTGAAATATGAGGAGTCCATTTAAAATATTTGAGTATAGCCAGAAATGTAAACTACCTCCCTCTTAATGGGAAATATCGTAGCTTCACAGTTTATTGAATTCATACTTAGCCCATTTCCCTGGAGGAAACAGATTATTTTTCCTTCAGCTGTTTTTGATTACCTAAAGCTCTTTATTTCAGGGAGAGACTTTGAGAAATTTATCCTATGTATGTTAATGCAGATTGATGTGGCCAGTATTCAGGTCTTATTTAGGCAATCATATTGTCTAGATTTTGTGAATACAGCTTCTCTATCATATCTGAAGACACTGTCTCACAGAAACTTTCTGGTCTTCTGCATCTTAGAATCAATACTCTTCTACTTTTGTGATGTTGCCAGAGACTTTGGTGTAGCAACTACAGTGTAGTTGTACCAACTTAAATGCAGATATTCTTAAATGCAGATATTCTTAAATCATGTAGTAGATGGATGTACTACTCATTACAAAAATTGCTGATTATTTTTAACTTTGAACTGGTAACATGTGAAACAATAAAGGAATCGATGGCTTTAAGTTTTTCTAGAAAAATCTTTTGATGGATTACCCCACCACCTTTTCTCAGCATTGTCATGTTTATCTTATTTAGGTTGTGAATGTAAGGCTCAGTTGAGGGCCCTGTGGGTCTATCTCATGAATGTGAATGCTGTGGTTCCATTAAAAGTTTACGCAGCGATGATTTAGGTACAGCTTGATCACATGATCTTCACTGCTTCAGAACAGCTTTCATTGTACCTAGCTCTGGGAGTCTGCTTTATGATCGCACTTTGAATCTTGCTTTGGAATGCAGTCCCATACAGTGAACTCAATATTCATTCTCAGGGCCTTAGATAAGAATCTCCAAGAAAGAAACTGCTTGCTCAGCAAACTTTCATGAAAAAAATGTGTCTTTCTCAACTTCCAGGAGTATTTTCTGTGCTCTTTGGAAGGGTGTTCTTTGTAAGTTGCCTTAGTTTCTGGTCTTGCCTCAACAGTATAGAAATTCTTTGATACTAGCTCATAGATGAGTGTTCAATACATAGAACAGAGTTGGCACTAAATGATTGAACTGAAAATTCATCTGTTGTAATAAATATTTATGTTGTAGTTTCTTAAAATTTTCAGGAATACACTTGTCAGTTTCATGAATTATTGCATATTCCCAAATGAGTAATATTTAGATATCTTAGGTTTTCAGTTTTAGTTAGCAAAATTAAACTGTACATATTATTTTGTAGATATGCTTTAACTGTCTAATAACATATAAGCATTGGCACGCTCTCTGTCAGAGAAAAGTAACCTTTTTGCAATGTGGATACTATTAATTTTTCCATGTTAGCTACTGAGAGGGAAGCAATGTTTTAGAAAACTTTACTGCCTTTAGCTAACAATTTCCAGAAGGTGCTAACTGACTTATTCTGTAGAGTTCTGTTACCTTGTCATGAATATCAAGTGAAGTTTGATCAACACCTTCATGATGGTATTCATGTAGTTACACCTAATGTGTGAACACATATTAATGCAATATAAAGAATTCTGGTAAGACAAATGGAATGGAAAAATCTAACTTTTTCTATGAATACCTATTTCATATATTTTCCAATATAATCCTCTGTTGTATCTATAACCTCATTGAATCACATCAATTCTCAGTCTGAAACTAAAAATCAAACTGTTACTATCCTTGATGTTTACCAATTTTTTCTTTTGAAATCATTTCTAAAATAATCAACTTGTAGTGGAATATGTCTATATTCTGAGATACATGGCAGAGGCAAGAGAGAAGTTTGAACTCACATGTTCAAGTCCAGCCTGAGAACATACCAAAATTCTAGCTAAGCAGACAGACAGACAGATAGATGATAGATAGATAAATAGATAGATAGATAGATAGATAGATAGATAGATAGATAGATAGATAGATAGATATGTAAAATCTTCTTTACATGCTGCAGGATTTTATTTATATAAATAAATTACATGGATTTTTCTTTTTTCAGTATTTTAGTAGTTTGATAATTAACTGTATACTTCTTAAGACATTTATTTTAATTTTTTATTCATCAGTTCACTCCTCCATGTTTATCCTGTTGTAGTGTCAAAAATATAGAATGCTTTCTTCCCTTTATTTCCTCTCTTTTCTTAGCTTCCTTTATCTGATTCACTGATTTTAAAATCTAGGTTTTTGCTTTTCTACTTTGGTATTATCAGTATATTGAGTAAATTTCTTTCTAATGAACTCCACTCTTTTAACATATATCATTCTCAATTAATAACTGTATTTTGTTTATACTATAAAATGCCATGCCATGATCTTTAATCCAGGCTGAGGGACCTAGTGAAACCTACAGGGACCACAGAAATGAAGCTCACCAGTTTTCCTAGCATTGATTTTCTTTCATTCCTTTGCTGTGCCAGATTATTTCCAAGCTAGAACTTCTCAGCTATGCCAGCTTTGCTTAGATCTGGCAGGATGCCTTCGAAAGATTGGGTTTCAGCTCATATATCACATCTCAGAGATGCCAGTCATTGCCTTCCTGTCTACAGTATCTGTCCCCTCATTCTAGCTAACATCTAAATTTGTCTCTTACTCATCTCTAACCCTTTGAGTTTGTATATCCTCTCTCCACAATTAAGAATTTCAGGACTCTGGCTTTATTCATTTAAACGTGATTACTCAGTTTTCTTTAGGCTAATTCTGAAGCCCTCAAATGACTACTAAGCGGATCCACAGTCAGATTTTAACAATGACCGAAAGTTGAAAACCATTTTTCTAAACCAGTGTCAGTAGTTTGAACTAGCTTCTTTGGGTGGTAGGATATAGGAATGGGCATAGGTTGCTAAATGAAAATGAAATAAAGATTGTTGATGAGCTTCTAACAAATACTTTTCTGTTTCCTAAAATATTTGAAGATGTCACCATAAGATGCAACTTTTCAATAGCCAGTTAGATATCTTTGTGCAAGAATGTGAAGTTCAGCATAGCTGGGGCTATGTTGTACACAGATCTCCAGTAACTGGAGTATGCTGAAATTGCACATGTTTATGTTCATATGCATACGCATACCAATAAAATATTGAGAAACTTAAAAGGATCAGTCAAGACTCCATTAATCCATGTATTTTATGGATTCATGACATCAAGGTCACTGTTTTTGAAGCTTTATCCAGATGACTTCTAGAGTTGTTCCATACCAAACAACCCAATTCATTACACTTTGCCATCATGCAGGTAATAAATCTAAACTTAACTTGAATATGTATTTATTTGATTTTTTTCTTTTATGTATTGAAGGTAAATAGTCTGTTTTATAATCATCTTATATCCAAGCTGCAGAGTGGTAGTTAACATTGCACAATGGATATGAAAACATAGAATGAATATATTTAATAAATCAAATTTATCTCCTTAACATGCTTCGATCAGATTTTATAATTATTTTTATTAAGATGTAGTTTATTAGCATTTTGATGAACACTTTACCATAATCAAATAAAACACTTTCTTCAATACTTTGACACTTCCACATAGCTTCTTGAACAGCAAAGACTTTTCTCCATTTAAAGTTAAAACATAATGCCACATTGCCTATAGAAGGAAGCTCAAATTCCACTCAAAGAGTTCCTCCTATTTATCTAACTTTCTTTCTCCCATTCAATGCTATATGCATATCCTAGATGTTAAATCTCTTACAATGCATTATTCGTAGTTGGTAGAATTCCAAGATGGCCTTTATGAGTCCTATGTCCTGGTGTACACACTATGTAATCCTCCGTCCTAGAGTATGAATGTCCTGTCACAAATCAGGTGATCCACTAATTTATTTATAATTAGTTTAAACTATAACATAAAAGTGCACATTCATCGTGTAAGTGTGATTAATGAGTTGATGGGTAGCATGGCAAGGATTAAGCTGAAAATCCAACTCTTTCCCTCAGAGTCCAGAAAGCAAAATGATGAAATTGAAATGACAGTGAAGGGATTTGCAGTCTCCTGTGGAGGCATGCCTTCCATGAGGAAATGGATGTCCCGATTCTGAGCACCGCATCTTAATATTTTCCTGTTCTCATGGCAACACACTAGAGAATAACCTTTTAATCCCTGGGCCTCTAGGCAGCAGTGACAATCAAGCTACACCAGGAAAGATGTGCTTAAGGAGTCTACAACAATATAAATAAGCCCTGCTATCAAAAGTGTGTAACTGATAGACTCTTTCATCTACAGTTATAGGACACGGAAATTCTCGATTTCACAGCACTGGAGATCAGTAAGTTGTTTTGTACATCCTTACCTAGTTTGTAATTATATAAACAAATCGTGAACTCATAGTTTTTATAATGATAGATTGGTGAAGATGCCTAAAAGTACCTCTAACATACTTATTTCATCATACATTGAAATCTATGTTGAGTGGTACTTTCTGTTGTAGAAGTTTGTTGAAAAATGGATAGCTCTAAAAATTAAAAGAGAAAACAACAACAAGAAAAAGATCTAACAAACAAACAAACAAAAACAAAAATCTTGCTTTCCTACTTCTCATGTAAACCTTAAACTTTCATGGCTATTTGATGCTTTCCTGGAGATAATGGTTATTAGCTGACCTATAAAAATTTGACAATTAATAGCACTTAGGTACATGTGAAGGACCAGAAGATAATCTAGTGTACTATGAAGCATCATAAATCTTATAACTAATACAATGTACTATTGATCCAACTAAAACAGTACTGAAGAAATCTCAATACATTGTAAATATGTATGGGGATATAGTGTGTGATTAAAACATATTTTCTATTAGTAGAGAAAAGTAGGTTAATTAATAAATTAAATTTGCATTAGTCGCATAAAATTGTGTTAAAATTTATTTCGTATTAGATAACTCAAGTAGGGTAAATAAATTCAGAAGAAGTAAAGAGGAAACAGGACAAGGGAAGAGGAAAAATATAAACTGTATTATTGTAAGATTTTTCATATATTTAAAACTAATTTTGAAATAAAAAGGCATGTATAAGTCTGAAACACAACTCACAAGAACTGAAATCATCTGTATCTATATAACTAGTGACTAGGGCAGAGAACTAAGACCACCTGTGTCAATATTATTTAACTGCTACCTCCAGGAAATTTTTGCTTAGGAAGATAAGACTGATAATCAATAAATAGCTTCACTGTTTGCTGTAGGAAATTCTCACAAATCATTCATCTGAGCAAATACTCTGCTCACCAGGGTGAACAGCTCCCTTCTCAGGAAAATCACCTACTCAGGAAGAAACCTTTAATATTGTTGCTTCTCATTCTTCACTCGCTCTGCCCAACTGTGCCACAGACTCCACATAATTCTAGACATTTCTCTACAATGAGAACTTCAACCATTTGAACACTTCTTCAGGCATCTTTCTTTTGAAAGGATTATTAGAAGACTCTCAAGATAGTATTTGCTCTATTTCAATATGTACTAAATTCAGTTTTGTGTTATAAAGAATTTTTCTGATAGTCCATCATGGTCTAGCTACTATAGAACTAATATGGAAAATAATCTACAAAGCCAAAGGAAGCTGATGGAGAAGAGTATTTTGAATATTTATATTAGATAATTTGCTATATTCATAAGTGTTTTACAGTCAGCACATTAATGAGTTATATTTTAAGACAAATATATAAAGAAATAGTTCAAATTAAATTATATAACACTTTACATTGTACGAAAACAGTCTTAAAATGTATTATATGACATATATATATACATACATAAAACAACACAAAAATATAAAGTCATATATAATAATATAGAATAATACACAATAAATAATAACATAATATGTGATAGGGGATATATGATATATAATATATAGTATATAGTATGAAGTATATAATACATAGTACATAGTACAATATATAATTCATAAATATATAAAAATAATATAATATATTATAGATGACATGCATGGTTTATACTATAAAATATGTATTTATAATTATATAATATATATATAATTAGCCTCAGTTTTGTCTCTGCTGTTTCAATCAACTACAACACATTTGCCGTGTATTCCTTTTGAATACTTGTTCAAAGTCATTTTACTATGATTGGGAGTGTCATGAAGAATAGGATATGTGTGTGTATGTATCATATATATATATATATATGTATATATATATATATATATGTATGTATGAGAGAGAGAGAGAGAAAAGAGAAAGATGAAGTTGATGGAGCTCGGATAAAAAATCAAATCACTATTTTGTTGAGGATGAGGTGTCTCTTTTCACCTTCCAAGTATGAGTGTTGGAATGATGGGCATGGGATCACATACCAAGTTTATGCAGTACTGGAAATTAAAATTAGGGCACAGTGAAGCCCAGAAAAGCCTAACAACTAAGCTATATCCCCATCACAAAGCAATTTTAGGACAGGACACTTTTACAGGAAAAAAGAAAAGATCTCACTTTGATTGAAGATATTTTCAGATTTTCAAAGAAAATCAGATGATCTTACAGTCACAAATACAACTGAGCAAATAGTGCAAATGAAAGATGATAAAACTCTAACTTCTTTAATTTCAATAAAAGATAAAAATAGTAAATGCTAAAGATTTAAACAAAGAATTTTGGGCTCAGGACATCTTTCTAATCCTTCATGTTATAATTCAACTGGAATATAGTACTTATGTGACTAATTCTCTCAGGGCTCTTTCAAGCTCCAATATTATGCAAACTTGAGTTGGAAAGAAAAGTTAGAGGCAGGGAAGGGTTATGCTACTTCCTGTGGTGTTAGACTGCTTTAAAGGTGTATGGCTGCTGTTGCCTGGTCTCATCAATGCATCAGTTCTCATGTAGGAGGTCTAGGAACAAGGGCTTCCGTGGTCTTTCCAGCCACACTCCCTTTTATGGTAAAAGAACTTTAAACAAAGATTCAGAAGGAAGGCATGGCCCAAGCAAAATGTGTTGTGCTAGATTCAAACAGCAGAGACGAAAGTAAGGCTGAGTAAGAAGACAAGAGTGGGGACTCTATGAAATATTTACAAGCCACCTGTTTTCTGTCACCTCAGCTGTCAATAATCCCTTGCTTGGAGAAAGACAGTTACTGAGAAACACTGTTTGTAACACAATTTTGAGGATTTGTTTAGAAACAATGCTGTTTAGTGGCTATGTTACTTTTTGTGATAGGAAAAAAAAAATGATTCTATTAAAACCCATTAGTGTTTGAAGACTTGGCTACAATAATTTGCTGCTAGGTAATTATACATTTCTGTGCTAGAGAGTTTGTGTTAACTTCACATAATCTACAGTCTTTTGGGTGAAACTTCAATTGAGAAAAATTTCCACCAGATTTTCCTATGGACAAGCCTTGGTGCATTTTCTTGACTGGAGGTTAATGAGAGAGCCCCAAGTCCCAAATACAAAGAACTTTAAGTAAAATGTTATTGTGTCCCCTATATACTAGTCACTTTCTGTGGAAACATATGTCAGCATAATTTATATATGGGTGTCCTAATTCATAATTTGTTAAGTGTTTACCATCCATCTTAAGCTCTAAATAAACTCATCTATTTGTTAGTAAGGAACACACATATCTTCTTTATACTGGGTTTAATGATGCCCCAGCAAGATCACTTCCTCTCATAATCTCAGAATGTGAACCTTTTACAGTGTCTTGTAAACTGTAAGAGGTGAGTTATATAGTCTTAGATTATCTTTTAAAGAGTACCAACAGCAAGAAAACAATAGAGATGATTAATACTGGCAACTTGACCAGATCTAGAATGTTCTGAGAAACAAATATCTGAGCATGTCTGTACAAGTTCTATAATAGATTAGCAGAGGTGGACAGACTCATCCTATAAGTTGTTGGTAACATTCCTGGGATGAAGTCTTTCACTTAATTAAAGAAGAAAGTGAATAAATATCTCTTTCATGACTGTGAATATACTGTCAAGCTGTTCCATGCTCCTCTTTAAAAAAAAAAAAAAGAAGCATCATTTTTACATCGTGAAGGACTATGAAGTAGAGATGCAAGCTAAAAGTAAACACTTCTATCCTGAAGTTGCTGCCAGATATTTAGTTACAGAAAAGGAAGAGGAGGAGGAAGAGAAGGGAGTGGGGAGAGGAAGAGGAGGAAAGAAAATAAATAACTTATACAACTTTTCAATTGATCAGGTATAAGGGAAGCCCTTAAATCTAATAACTGGTTCCCTATGTGAAGATCCATTGAAAAGTAAGTTAAGTGAAAGTAGAGGCTGAAAATGAAGTGTTTACGTTTACTTGAAGCCAAAGAGGACCAACAATTACCAGTTGTCACTCACCAAAAGATAACTTTCTTTTTTTTTTTTTGCCTCAGTAAGACAGAGCACCTCAGCAGTTTCTTCTGCCACCCATAGGTGACTCAGCACTACCAATATGCTGATTTTACAGTTCTGACCTCCAGTCCTCTGATGGATCAAATATGTTGATTTGTAACTGGATCTGTACTGCCTGACATGCAGGCAAAATCCAGGAACTGAATCTTCAAAATGTGTTTTATTTAAATAGCCAACATACTGAGCAGACAGTGAATGAGATGTGTGTCCCAGTTTCTTCCTACTATGGTCACTGAAATGCAGCGGGAACTTGACTATGAAATGAAGGTGTCATGTAGAAGAGGAGTAGCCAGCCATTTGTGGGGAATTTATTTTAAGAAATGAAAAGAACTTAACATATGGCCTCTTTTCTTAACTTTAAGTTTAAGAGGAGGCCACATTAACTTATTGTAGTGATCAAGGGGAAGTATCCCAGACTTGGTGGCTTGAAAAAACAAAATTTATTTTCTGCAATACTAGGTTAAGACCACGTAATTTATTAACAAAAAGAGGGTTTTAATAGATGGTGTCCTTATCGCTTTTTGTAAGGACACAATATTCAGGGTATAGAATATTAAACTTCTTTTAACATGATATCTACTATTTTGAAGATCAAATTTTAAAATATATTTGTATTTGAGTTACTGGGAATTATGAGTTTATTGTACATTCTTGAAGATACACAATTTATCCTATAAGATAGTGACTCTAAGTGAATTTAGAAAGCACTACACTGCTCAGATACCAACACATTTAATATATAATTCTTTGTAGGTTTGGGGTTGAGGATCCTGAAGTACAGTGATAAGTTGCTGATAAAATGAAATGGCCAAGCCCGATCACCAGAGATCCCTCTGGATTCAGAGTGTTTCTATATGCAGAAGGACTAAAATATTTCCATTGCCACTAACAAAAACCTACCTTAACTGCTCCCCCTCAAAACTGTCCCTTCACATTGTGGACCAATAAGATTGAGAGGACTGAGGCAAGCTGAAATCCGTAACAGGTTTCAAATTGGCAGTTCAGGAGGCTATGCCTAGATCTCTGTTTTCCAGAACCTGACAAGTTCAGGCAAGTCTTGAAAAACCCCAGGCCTCAGGCAGGTAATCAGAAACTGCCCTGCCATCAGAAGCTATGCTACCATCTACCATCTGGCCTAAAGCAAGAGCAAAAGATCAGCAACAGTTTCCAGCACCCCCTTCCCTAACAGTAATCGTTCTGGAATATCCCTGGATATAGAACCAACCAATTACGATAAAGGCCAACTACCCCTCCCTGGAATTACCCTAACATGATTTAAATTGGGCCTGTTAGCTCAATTTGGTGCCTCCATCTTGGTAAATGGTAGTCCCCACCATGCTGGACTTCGGCATAATAAAATACTCTTTTCATTTGCATTCTATTTTGAGTTAAGGATATTTGTTGGTGAATCATGGATGCTTACAGGATCTAAAATGTAGACCCAGTCTTCCTGTTACTTGTCCAACGTCAAATTACTCATCTTATTACTCTTCTTTTCCCAATGAAAGAGAGAGACAGAGAGAGAGACAGAGAGAGAGAGAGAGAGAGAGAGAGAGAGAGAGAGAGAGAGAGAGAGAGAGAGAGAATTAAAGAACTCGAAGATTGCCTAACTATGTTTTCTAAAAGTTCTTTGTTTTCTAAAAGTTATTTAAGGGTCTTGGTCTTCATAAACATATGATAGCTACCCCACTGTTTCTATGTTTTAATAAAGATATTGTTTAAAGGTGTGTTGTTTCTATCTTCTCTCGGATAGTCATTTCATCATGGATATAAGTAGCTGACATAGTAGGAAACCATAAAAAATTTTCCAAAGACATGAAAATATCCATGGCAACCATGTAACACAGTTCCTCCTATAGAGCTGAACCAGCAGGGCATTGGTCTTCTCTAGAGCTGAGGGTTGTTTTAAGTATAAGATTTATTTGTTTAATAATCTAGATATTTTACTTTATATTCATTTGAAGAACCCCACCAAAGTTAATGACTCCATGATAATCTGACAAAGCACAATTCCAGGAAGTGAGAAAGTGTCTGGTGTTCCTCCACAAAATGGAAATGCTGAGACCTTAAGAACAGTCCTTATGGATGGCTATGGGAGATAACTCAGAAAACATGAGTTGAAGAATATATAAATCAATGTAAGAACCATCCTTTATAGGATTTCTCAACTATGCAAAATATAAAGATGCACTATAAATTATCTGACGGAATTCACAAACCTGAAAGAACACTGGCAGTTGCTCTAATGAGCCAGCTTTGTCTGAAATAAAAGGAAGGAGATAGATTTGGGTGTGTTGATCTCAAGGCATGATCCCACCCAGCTAAGCCTATTGTTTGTGTTTGTATATGAACAAGGAATAGTTTGGTCTTTTTTTTTTTTTAATTTAAGGTATTTTCTTTATTTACATTTCAAATGCTAACCTGAAAGATCCCTATACCTTCCCCCCCCGCCCCTGCTTCCCTACCCACCCACTCCCACTTCTTGGCCCTGCCATTCCCCTGAACTGGGGCAAATAAAGTTTGCAAGACCAAAGGGCCTCTCTTCCCAATGATGGCCGAATAGGCCATCTTCTGCTACATATGCAGCTACAGACACGAGCTCTGGGGGTACTGGTTAGTTCATATTGTTTTTCCACCTATAGGGTTGCAGACCCCTTCAGCTCCTTGGGTACTTTCTCTAGCTCCTCCATTGGGGCCCTGTGTTCCATCCAATAACTGACTATGGGCATCCACTTCTGTGTTTGCCAGGCACTGGCATAGCCTCATAAGAGACAGCTATATCAGGGAACTTGACTAATGCTGTGCCCCTCATTCTTTCTACAATGTCTCCTTTAGAGTGAGATTAGCTATTGTACAATGGTTTTACCATTTTATTTTGGAAGTGGACAGATTTTTACACAGCCACAATAGCTTTGTCCCAGGATGAATCATACCCAGATATGCAGCTGTTTTTGATTTAGATGATTTAATGATGAATATAGGACTGTTTGAGATGATAATTTTAGATTTTGAATTAATGCTGGAATGAGCTAAGATTTTAATTTTAGAGATAGAATTGATTTTGTAATGAAGCAAGGCTCTTAAGGGTACTGAGACATGCACACTACCTGGCACATGGGGGAGTAGGTGTGAATTTCTAGCAGTTAGAGGATGGATTAAAATTAATTGAATATTGTCTTTCTAAAATTCATGTTCACTGACAAGAAAATAATATGACTTTACTTGTTAATAGAACATTTGAAGATGTGATCAGCCAGATATGATGAGACAAGGACAAAGATGAGTGAACCAATTATTAATCATCATTTTAAAAGTCAATCAAATGGAGCTACAGAAGATGAAAGCTACATGAGTTTGAGGACAGAGATCAAAGCAATGCATCTGTATAACCGAAGCATCTGTATAAGCTGGAAACCACCAAGCGCAGGGAAAAAGGCGTGAGATAAATATTCCTTTAGAACCTCCCAGAAAGAACCAACCTTGCTGACCACCTTGTTTCAGACTTCTAGTGCTGTGAACTGTCTAGTGTTGTGCCTCTGCTATTTTTAGCCAGCCCATTTGTAGTTCTTTGTGGTAGCAGTCTGAATAAACCAATCTATTCCCTTAATACAAAAATACAAGCTGAATTTCCACTCATTTTTAATTTTGTTGTCAAACCATCCTTTTGCCCTTGCAGACTAAAATACTAATATTTATTGACTGTAAGTTAACAGATATTTGCACTAATAATCTTTCAAAGTACTATGGAATTACTACTGTTATCCATAGTTTACATAGTAGGATAGTTTCTGTGAATAAAATAATGATTGGTCCCACAGTATTAAATATGAGAGCTCCTATTTTAATTAACTTGTATTTAACTGCAATGTTCATAGCCTAGTAATGTATAATAAAAGAAACATGAATTACTTTAGCACATAACACTATTGTAAACCACACTAGACAATAGAAAGCATTTGACCATTATCTGTTCGCAATCTGATTTGACCTATCCATCTTCTTTAGCCTGGAAAGATGTTGCCAAATATACCATTAATCAAAATGAGGCTACAAATTCATTTATGAAGTTAAAAACTCACCATGGCTTTTATGTTTATAGAAGCCTAATGACAAAACCATTAAAGCAGGTGGTAAAGGTGCTGCCTCTCAAAGTAAAGTACCTATCAAAGAAACTGCACTCGTGGCTGGTAAGTGGCCTCCCTGCCTACGAGCGATAGTGACTACAGCTGCGTTGATATGGGACAGAGCATCAC
>NC_034593.1:65103078-65125952 GCF_900095145.1 Mus pahari
TCCTACTGGGTGCGCGTCCTTCCCGAGACTGGAGCGAGGGGCTCCCTTCGGGGGTCTTTCAGTTCCTTCAGCAAAATCTTGCTGGCATGTGCAATAGTGTCTGGGAAAGGATGGACTATCTAGTTCGGTCTTTTAATCTGGAATGAATTACAGTCCAGAAATGGTGAGGACACTTATGATCCACATCTTGAGGCTGGAAGACACAGGCTTGTGAGCCAGAAATTGAAAAATAGTAACCATGAAAAGCTTAGGCACAAACATGGTGATAAACACCTTTAATCAATAAAGGTCAAGATTTCTGAGTTCAAGGCCAGCCTGGGACAGAGAAAGTTCTAGGTGAAGAAAAGTTTAGGTCCTGGGGTGATGGTACATGCCTTTAATCCCAGCATTCAGAAGACACAGCTATGCAGATCTTTTGAGCTCATTGTCTATCTACAGAGGAAGTTCCAGTACAGCCAAACTTAGGCAGTGAAGGAAAATCTTTACATTAGTTACTTGTGAAATGAAGAAGCAATAGTTGTTGCCTATTATCATTGATAAAGAAAGGAAAAAGTCTCAAATTATAAGTCTCAAATATTGGACCATCAAAGTCACAGTTTCTTGAATCATATTCCTTAGCCATTTGAACAGTAGGATATCTGAGAAACAAATATCTTTAAAAAAAATTGAAGAGAGAAGAGAAACAGTTAAGACAGTCATATCAGAATATCTAGTATGCAATATCACAAGGAGGAATAAAAAAACCACTATTTAAATGTTTCCTAAAGTATTTTAATCATTGAGGGACAAACTAAGTTGAAAATCAGAAAAAACACTAATTGTTTTGTAGAGAATGGAGGTGAGTAACATTAAGAATACTGATATTCAACTCAGAAACTGATTTTCTGGAGACCCATACTCCTAAACTGGCAGTCAACTTTCTCAAAAAAAAATTGGTGCTAAATGGACTGCTAAGGTGAAATGCACATTTTGGTGTCTCTTTGGAGATACACAGTTAGGAGAAGCTGCCAAGAATTTGCCAACTGAGATGCTAGGTTTGGGAAATATCCTTTGTGCATAAGCCTCCCAACAGCATGAAGTTAAGAGAAAAGGCAAAGTCAAATCAACAAGGAATTTATCCCAACTTCAAGCCATTGTTGTCTCAGATGTTATAATGAAAAACAGAAAATGTGTCTCAATAAATAAACATTGCTTCACAGGTGTCAAGGTATTTCTTCAAGTTCATAATACAACACTGACTATTAAATAAAATAATATACAAGTGGGGACCTGAAATGTAAATGAAATTAAGATGGCCAAACATGTCCTAAAAGAGACACCTTAAATGATGGAATCATCATGGGCAGATATAGTGATGCAGATTATTTTTGGCATATATATATAGGATCTAGAAAAACAAATATATTGGAAATCATAAAATTAGCCAAAGGATATTAAGAATATACTAGGAAAATTTAAAACACAGAGAAGGATAAGAAGAAATCAATAAACAGAAATTTGGCTTGAATTTGTAAGCTTCATTCTGAAAGAACCAACCAACCAACAAGCAAAACAAACAAAAAACAGTGCTTCTTAGTGTTGTAAGTCAATAAACGTTACATCTGTCTAGAAAATATAGTAAGTCCCTGAGAGAGTTGGGGAGACAACCACAGCCAAACATAGGGAGATGTAGGGAGATAAAGAAAATGAGAAGAGATAGTGAAAAGGAGCAGGCAACAAAATATAAGAATAAAAAAAAGAGAATGTGTCAAAACAGTATTCGCAGAGAATAGCAAAGTGTGCTTCCATGTAACAGTGGGCACATGTAAATGCAAACTCATCACAAAAATAAGTGTATGAGTCTAACGGAATAATCTACAGTCTTCTTCAAGCAAAGGTAACATAATACCAAAAGAAAAGCTATAATTCAGGATAGTGAGAATAAATATGAGGGAATTGTTTAAACAGATTTTATAAAATAATGATTAGTTCTCTTGGAGTCAAAAATTAATCTAAGTTTAAATATCTGAGAAAGTACTGAAGAATTGGAAAAGGAGTATATGTAAGTAATAAGGTTTTACAACCCAGGACATGTAGGTAATAACAAATGAATACTTCAGGTTGATAAGACAAATATGAATGAAGAATTATGTTATAAACAAACTATATATATATATATATATATGTGTGTGTGTGTGTATGTGTGTGAGTGTGTGTATGTGAGTGTGTGTGTACCTATGTGCATGCATATTTAAATATGTTATATGTATGTCTATGTGTGTGTGTGTGTGTATTCTAAGGCCAGCACCAGAGAGAGAGGAAATGAGAAAATATAGTCATACAAATGGAAAAAGTTGAAAAATAAATTACAGAAAGACCTAAACTATGTAAGAAACCTGATAGACTTAAGCTTGATTATGTCTGCCAGTTTCCACATTCCTGTTTCATAAAGTACTTGGTCTGTGGTATTCTTCTAACAAGCCATACCTGTTGGTGCTGGAGAGATGGTACAGTTTTTAGAAAATATTCACTGTTTTCATTTTTAGAAACCCAGGTTTGGTTCTTGGGACATAGAGCAGGTGTTTTACAACCACCTGTAACTCCAACTCCAGGGCCATCTGTTGTCTGTGACTTTGCAGGTGCCTGCACTCACTTTTACATTCCACACCCTCACTCACACATGCTCATGATTAAAAGTAAAAATATGTCTTCAATATTGAAAGTGTAATAAGTCTGAGGCTGAGCCTCAGTGGTAGAGCACATACCTAACTTACATAAAGGCTAAGGTTTGATAGCTAACAAGACAAATACCAGCCAAGTACATAACAGAGAAACTTTTCTGGACTTGGAAATAAATCTAATGTCTGTTGTGCAAGGCTACTGCTTCTATTACTCTCAGGCAAAGATTGTAAGACAAGGCAATACAAATATAACTGAAATCGATTATAGGGAAATTTTAAATAATTAAAAATATACTTTGTTGAATAAGATTTGGTGTAAGGGATCTAACTCTACCATTGTTACCATTGTATTTCTCAGTACTTTTTTTTTTTTTTTTTTTTTTTTTTTTTTTTTTTTTTTTTTTTTTAGTTTTACCAGACAGGGTTTCTCTGTATAGCCCTGGCTGTCCTGGAACTTACTTTGTAGACCAGACTGGCCTCAAACTCAGAAATCTGCCTGCTTCTGCCTCCCGAGTGCTGGGATTAAAGGCGTGTACCACCATGTCCCGCTATCTCTCAGTACTTTAGCTAGATGAATATATTATTTTGTATACACTTGGTTTTAGTACTTTGCTGTTTCTTATTTAAAATTGATAAATAGATATTCTTTGGTAACCAAACACTCTGGCCTATCTATAAACTTGATTTAAAAAAAATTCAACAAGACTTCTGTAAAATGATTTTGTATTCTTTTTTTTCTTTTCTATTATTTTTGGTTTTCTTTGAGTTATGGTCCTGGCTCTAAATTATTTACTTGAGTTGGCAATCCTGGCGCTCACTGTATACTACAGGCTGGACTCAAACTCAGAGATCTACCTGTTCTGCCTCCAGTGTGCTAGGATTAAAGGCATGTGCCATTATGCCCAGTGACTTTGTAGTCTTTTTCTAAGTCATCAAAATAATTTATAATAGTAATATAACTCTTAAATATATATGATATCTTCTGAAGCTAAAAGTAATATGAACTCAACCAGTTTTTAAAATTTAACTTTGTAGTCTTAATAAAGATTATTTTGAGCACTTCTTTTCACACTGTTCCTTTTATTTTAAATATTCTGAGGTTATAGTTATATCTATATTTTCTGCTCATATTTAGCCATGATTAGATGGAGTTTTTATGTTTATAACCTTTGAATTCTTTCTTTGCAAACTAAAAATTCCATGTAGTGTTTAATTTACTACAATAATATATTTCAACATTAGCATTTTCTTTATTGAACGTTTTATGCATAGGTATCATGACAAATTATATTTCTAGTGTAACTTACTCTTGACGTCTATAGTCAGATACTTATTCAGAAATTGATTTTGGTATATAGGTGAATAAAGAAGGTAATATAGTTAAGCACACAGTAAAAACAATAAAGATATACTAAAATATTCATGGGTAATGAATATTAATAAGTAGGTACAATGGAATATTAATAAGTAGGACAGAGTGAAAGATATAAAATGACATAGATGTATTGTTACATATTGTTAGATTTAAAAAAATAAGCTAAGCGGAATAGCTACATACTGTATAATTAAGGGTATTTGGCATTTAGTAAAAAATATAATAAGGACATTAGCTTGAGTATTCCAGAGGCTTGCGAGAGGGAGTAGGAAATTTAAGACCAGTAAATATATATAGTGAGGTGTTGTCCACTGGTTACATGACTCCAGAGATTGACTTGTCTCGTGCAGTGTAGAAATGAAGACAATGATTTTCTAGAGAAAAATCTGGCATAGGAAGCCTAGACTATCTGATGGAGTTTTCTGCTCCCTAGAATGTCAGTATGTTCATTATATCCAATTAAACAGGGAGGCAGGATTACTGCATAGATTGAACAAAGAGTCAGGGTTATTACATACATATAAACCAGAAGGCAGGGCTATTGCATACAGTAGTGCAAGGAGGCAGGTTTAGATAATCTCTGTAGGAATAGTCTCTGTAGGGCAGTCTGTATGTTGTAAATATACAGAGGAAAACTAAAGATGGACATTTTCTGCATGCGCCATCAATATCAGAGCATGAAGAAGAAGGCATCCCTCTGGGCTCTCAAAGTGAAGGCTTTGTCATTCTCATGGGATGAGGAACTAGTGATACTTGACCTGGCTATGCCCGTATCAAACAATACACATTCACTCAGGACTTGTTCCCTAAAGTCATAGCAAAGGCAATTCATTTACTTAATGACACTCATTCATCCATTGTGTGGAAATCATTGCATAGTGCATACATAATACTGACAAGTACACAAAGGAGGCAAAAGGAAAGGGACCTCAAAATACTCTGGCCTCATTTTTTTCAACATGGGAAAAAGAGTCAAAGAAATAAAGTCCACTAATTGAAATAGTAGAATAGAGAAAGGATTCTACTTATGACTGAATATTCTATATAAAAGTTAATCAGAAGACAAAAATAACAGTAGTTTGAAAGAAAATTAAGAAGGAAGCATAGACAAAATGAAGCCAAACTGTTGAGCGGGGAGACTTCATGAAGTTTAGTTGAAAGCAGCAGCCAACAAGTTAAAGGAAAAAATGAAAAGAGTGTGCATAGATTTTTTCAGTCCTCCCACCAAATTGCAGACAAAGATTTTGGACAATTATAGCAAGTGACAGGGAACCTGTGAGCATCATGAATCTTCCAGAACCACGATGTGGTACTTACAGATTCCCTGCAACATATTTTTATATCCATATTTCCATAAAAAAGTAATTCAAAACTTAAAATCCAATAATAAAATCATGTTTTCATATATTAAAGACTGATGACTTCTTTACTAGTGTTAAACCACAAGAAAATTAACAAATATACTTAAAATAAGTCACATGCTTGATATTACATTTTTTCTTTAAAAAATTATACTATATCACAAATGACTGCTTTTGTATGAGGATATGTAGAAAACAGTCTTGTGATTTTTCACTAAGTAAACTTAAATGTTAATCTGAAATTTTAAATACTTTGAGTTGAATTATAGTAAATTAAACACATTAAAATAAATTGTATTTCATTACAACTCTTTTTAGAATAATTACTTAACCTTAAGCGTATGTACTTCTAAAAACAAATTATGACAAGTTAAATCTCAAAATAAGAAAGATTTTAAAAGTATTAAATCAAATTTTTAATCATTTTTTAAAAAATTTAAAACCCAAAACTAGTTATTGAAAATATTCCTGAATTTTCTGGCATTCTTGCTCTTAGACTCCTTCTGCCCATTCTCCCACAATTATCCTAAACCATATGGAGAAGCTGTACCTATATAGATGTACGCATTGTGGCTAAGATCTCCACGATCTGCTGGTCTCTGCACTGGGTCCACTTTCAGTTTTCTGTAATAGTTTCTATCTTTAGTTAAAGGGGTCTTCTTTGATGAGACATTTATTTATAGGTATAATGATAAGATTTGGGATGTGGTAAGGAATTATGCTTGTCTTGCTAAATAGCAGTAAAGCATTCTTGTCTAAGGTCTATGACCTCTCTAGCCCAAGTACTCCGGCTAGGTTCCTAGTACCAGGCAAGATTTCTTTCCTGGTTAGTGAGCCTTAAAGTCTGCTTCAGAGTTATTGGGTAGCACCAACAAGTGAAATATTCTTTCCTAGAAAGACTGCATAAACATTTCTGGAACAAATGGCAAAATAATACATGCTTAATCTGGAGGGGGAAAACTTTGTAGAGTCCAACCCTTGGGGGGGATAAGAATGAGCCTATTTCAGGGATAAGTCCCTTTATTGGCTATCCAATATAAATGCATCAAGCCTGAAAAAACAAACAAACAAACAAACAAAAAACTAGAATGATCAGGTTGGATTTACATATTTGTTCACAAATATTTGAAATAATAATAATCAAAGAGAAAGGGTGTGCCAACTTGAAAGTAGGGTGGCCAGGTAGAGATCGAAGGAAAGATAACTGAGATGTACTGGAATGAGGAGAGAGACAGGTGATAGCATAATATTATTTCAAGTTAATATGTTATTAAAAAAGGAAAATATTTCTAAAATTGTTTTTGTGAATGAGTGCACATATATAATAGCGGGAGAATTGAGGGAGCTAGGAGGAGTGGAGGAAGAGGAAACTTTGGTTAGTTTTCACTGCATGAGAGAAGGATTTATTTTCAGTTTTTAAAAAACAGAAAAACATGACGACTAATATGTGCCAAAGAAAAAGAGAGAAAGAAAACAATTTCTTGTGGATGCTAACAAGTGCTTGCTGTCAGAAGCCTGATATAGCTCCCTCCTGAGAGGCTTTGCCAGTGCGTGACAAATACAGAAGTGGATATTCACAGCCATCCATTGGACTGAGCATAGGGTCCCCAATAAAGGAGCTAGAGAAAGGACCTAAGGAGCTGAAGGGTTTGCAGCCCCATAAAAGGAACAACAATATGAACTAGCCAATACCTCCAGAGCTCCCAGGGACTAAACCACCAACCAAAGAGCACACATAGTGGTACTCCTGGCTCCAGCTAAATATGCAGCAAAGGATGGCCTAGTCGGACATCAATGGAGGGAGAGGTTCTTTGTCCTATGAAAGCTCTATGCCCCAGTGTGGGGGAATGCCAGGGCCAGGAAGCAGCAGTGGGTTGGTGAGCAGGGGGAGGAGGGAGGGAATATGGGGAGGGGACTGGGAAGTGTGTTTTTGGAGGGGAAAATAGGAAAAGGGATGACATTTGAAATATAAATAAAGAAAGTATCCAATAAAAAAAAAAAACAGCACTTAAAAATGTGATTAGAAATGCTACCAACAATTTTATATCCAATAACCAATCTACCCACTTGGATAATATGCAAGAAACCCTATGATACTTTATATTTAGTGCTCTATACCATTTATAGATCATCACTGAGTTTGATTTTAGAAATGTGATGGTGGTTACATTTAGAATATTCTAAATACAAGTTGCTCCTAAACAATATAGAGCAAAACATAAATTCACTTTAAGATTTAGAAAATATTTTTTAAATTTCCATTTGCTTTTTAAAAATCTTAGCAATGCAGAAAGAGTAGAAATTCTATAAAAGTTCATAATACCTCAAAAAATTTCAAGTCATATACTTCAAACCTAAGATATCTGAGGAAAAATTGTCAAGTTGTCATTTTTAATTTACTTTGTCCTGCATATAAAATTAACAACTGTGTTAAGAGTACAGGGCAGAAAAATGAGAAAAAAGTAAAAGTACTTCTTTACCAAGGGCATACTTTTATGTATAAAGATCATATCTGAAAATAGTCACAGTTTACAAGAGAATAAAATGAATGTTCCATATCAAGTGTGATATACAAAAACAAATACAGAACCAAAACAAAACCAACACAACAACAACAACAACAACAAAACAAGTAATTTTGTGCTAATTCTGGAGCCTGCTGGTCAGTCAACACAAAAATCATGGGTAGGTGAGTGGTGATGATTATAAGAAAAGCAAAAGGAAGATGAAAGAGACAGATATGGGAGGGCTGCAGGTCAATACCACTTCAGCAGTGAGCATATGTTCTGTCTTTCAAAGTCAAGCAACAGAAAGCATTACCAATTCTAGGAAGCTAAACCATGGCCACAAAGGTGATAAATTTATGGTACACAGTATCTATATTGGACTAAGGCAATTTCCTTCAGGCTTGGACAGACATATTCATAAGCAGAGGGACTTTATAGAATATAATGCATGTCTTAATTAAAAATAACAGACTCATTCATGATTAACCTCAAGCATGAAGTCAGCCAAAGTTAACTCCAGATATGCTACCCACATGTCCCCCCTTTTTAACTATATAAGCCAAAGCTGCCTCACCTATTGGTGCAGAATAACTGTCCCTATCTTAGGCATACCATCAAGAAGTGTGAACCTTAACTTTCATTGGTACATGAATCCTAGCATCCATACCCTAACTTAGGTTGATCCACCTCTGAAAGAATCTTACCCATCTTTTTTAATCTATAAAAGCCATCAGAATATCATTTTCAATGCTAGAAGAGTCAAAGGACAAAAGCTTTACATTTCTTTATTTGCTCCTTATGCAGGGCTAATAAACCTAAAGAAGTATTAGTATTAAGCCATATGCCTTGAAGATGTCATTTTTACTTTGGTCCAAATATGCTGACTCTTATTATACATTTCTTGGAGTAACACAAATCCATAGATATTGAGCATGCCATTCTGAATGGCTGCTGACATTCATTCCTTGAATTTCGTCTCCCATTATCTGCATTATATCATATAATGTGCCAGTTCTTTGTTCTAGCTGTCTATCCAAATCCTCTTGTATGCACAGGACTTGGTTACATTTTCAGCAGGATGATTAGCAAGACTAGCAGTTTGTACCTTTTGTACTAAAGCTAATGCAGAAGTAGTAACACTGGCTATAAGGGTTATGAGAGCAAAACACCAAACACTGGCAATGATCAGCCCCACCATACATTTGCTCCTTGACAGAATATGATCCAATTATTCCAACATTTGTAAGCCTTTTTCAGTATACCAGGGTTCAGAGGAATTCACAGGAAACATAATAAAACCTGGTTGATGTACTACCATTGCAAATGGACTGTTATAAAGTGCAGAAATGCAGTTGAACAAAAGAAAAAATTAAAACAAAAGCCATTGAACTCTAATTATCAGAGCGTACAATGAAGGAAACACTCCCAGTTAGTAAAAGGTTAGGTGGGGTAATGCCGGATGTTACATTTACCTTAACTCCGGAACCCATTCCATTTTTATCCTCACCAAACATAAAATGATACACGGCAGCTGGTTATTTCCAAATATGCCTTTGAAAATGTCCAGAACTAGCCTTCAAATTGCCCACTATCATTTTCTTTTGTCCAATATTGGATTGATGTCCAGACCAATCCATGACTGAATCAGAATAACCAGTCACATTAACGGAAAACAATGGGTCATTATCATAACTTCTCCATTTGATTGATTTTTTTATACAAATGTTTTTATTTTCTTTTTAATTTATTTTTTACACTTCATATTCCATTCCCTGCCACCCATCTACTCTCTGACTTCTCCACATCTCATACCTCCTCCCCATTCCCCTTGTCTCCATGTGGATGCCCCCACCCTACACCCCACCTGACCTCTAAACTCCCTGGGACCTCTAGTCTCTTGGGCGTTAGGTGCATCATCTCTGAATGAACACAGATCTGGAAATCCTCTACTATATATGTGTTGGACACCTCATATCAGCAGATGTCTGCTGTCCATTTGGTGGTTCAATATTTGAGTGATCTCAAGGATCCAGATTAATTGAGACTGCTAGTTCTCCTACATGATAGCCCTTCTCAGCTACTTTCTGCCTTCCCTAATTCAACAACAGGGGTCAGCTGCTTCTATCCTTTGGTTAGGTGCAAATGTCTACAGATACAGTTCACAGATCTCAAAAAGATCAACAAGCTGAAGTGTGCAAGTGAGGATGCCTCAGTCCCACTTGGGAGAGAGAAGAAAGCAATCACAAGTGGGGAGGAAGGGAGGGACCTGGAAGGGAAAGTGAACAGGATGGGGGAGGAGAGTGAGGGGGAGAGAGGAACCTGATCTGGTATTGGGCGATCGAAAAGAACTGAAGCCCTGAGTGTCAAGAAAGGATGGAAACAGGCAACCTCAGGAAATAGGAAGTTGGGGAATCCTCCAGAATGCACCAGAGACCTTGGAAGTCAGAGACTCCCAGGACTCAAAGGAAGGGACCTTAATTAAATGACCTACAGTAAGGAGAGGCAACTTATAGAGTCCACCTCCAGCAAGAAGACAGGGCATGAAGTGAGGGATGGGGTTGCTATCCCACAGTCACATCTCTGACCCATAATTGTTCCTGTCTGAAAGAATTACAGGGATGGAAACAGAGAGGAACCTGAGGAAAAGAATGTCCAGCAACAGGCCCAAATTGGGATCCAGCTCAAGGGGAGGTCCCAAGGCCTGACACTATTACTGAGGCTATGGAGCACTCACAAAAAGGGACCTTTAATGTCTGCCCTCAGAAAGACCCAACAAGCAGCTGAAAGAGTCAGATGCAGATACTGGATTTATTTTGAGGCAGGGCAGACTGTCCAGTCTGAGATATAAGCATTCCCATCTTGATGCTTTTCACTATAGTTTTAAAGATATTCTTCTCTAAAGTCTGAGGGTCCACACAAACACATTCAGTATTGGTATTATTCTTAGTAAAAACAAACAGGTAGGCCCTAACCTATAGCAATGTACTTCACTAGTTTGAAACACTGTATACTCTCAGACCAAGGGAATTCTAACAGCTGAATGTAATTAGAAGTCACAGGTCTAGCCTTGACCTTACAGAAGGATGTAGCAAAGGTTTGTCAGGAACAAATGCACAGTACAGCTTCCCCATCGCCATTATCAGTGCATTCAGCAAGATCTCAGTCATCATCATTCATTGTCCCATTCCTTGTCAGCACCAGCATGTCTCACCAGCCACCTCACTCCTTCAACATCCTGTGAAAAGCTGCATGCTTGGCATCATCCTCATAACAATATCGGTTGGGTCCATGCCATAAACCTGTAACAAGATCTTCCCATCTAACATAAGCAAACTCATGCTGGGACTGAGGATGCCAGAAATGTTCAGCAGCTTATTTACCTGCTACAACCAGTGTCAGAAAAATCAAAATAAAGCATGATGAAGATCATTAGGTGGGGTGAGAGGTAAAAGGTATACATTCCCCTCTTTTATCTTTAGCAATTGTTATTTCAGTACTCCATAAGATCTTTTCACAATTCTTAACCCTTGTGGATTTTAGGAAATTCCTGTTTTGTGAACAATATTGAATGGCTGACAAAAGTTTTAAAAGGTTTTACTACTATAACCTGTGCCATTGCCAGTTTTTATGGTTTTACGGATGCCTAAAATAGCAAAGCATTTTAAGGAATGAGATATAACATGCTTAGTACCTTCATGTCAAAGCAGATGCACATATGAATCCTGAAATATGTATCTATTGTGAGATGAATATACTTTAGCATCCAAATTTAAGAATATGAGTGGCATCCAATTGACAAAGCTGATTATGTACTAATCCTTGAGGATTCACACCTTGCATATCCTCTTCCTAATCTGGAGCATGCTTCAATCCTGCCTGTAATGGGGACATAATTTATGGGATTTTTTTGTTTGTTTGTTTGTTTCGTTTTGTTTTGTTTTTTGAGAGCAAGAGCCTTTCCCACAGTCTTAGAGTGCCTCAATGCCACTAATGGATCCTGTCTCTTTATAGTTAGATCCTGAACTGCTATACTAGGCATGATAATATCCTCCTCCCCATCCTCCATTACTTCAGTCTATAACTTCCCTAAAATGTTTTTTTTCCATTAAGTAAGACACTGTATGGATTGCCGAAGTTGTTCATCCTTATCCTTATGTCTGTCCATTACTGTGAAAGCCTATAAAGTCCAATCATTATGATATTTGGCAGCTTCTCCCTGTCAGTCTTCTACTTCTTCAGGATCAAGAGGCTTCTCTTTCAGTGTGGTTATAGGCTTTTTAGTATTCTTATAAATAGGAGTGGCAGTAGGCTTCTTAGCACTATCTTAATTTAATTTGGGCTTTTCAGTAATAACTACTAGAGGATGTACCATCACTTGGACCTTTTCCTCCTCAGATCTAGGGTCCAGGTTGTCCTTCATTAAAGGCCACGTGCTAAAGGGATTTTTCTCAGGTCTGTGGGTATCATAATGATCGTGAAGTTTTTGTCCTGCCTTTATCCATATTTCTAAATGTATGGTCCATCTTCAGGGAACCAAGGACATACTTTCTCTACAAAATCTCAAACCTTAGGCAACGGTTTTTGACTTATCTTAGTTCCCTGTACTCTAAGCATATCTCTGAGCATGTGTCCTAAAAACAAGTGACTTTTACTGTCTTATTTTTCTTGTTCCTTCTTTAACGTTTTTCTTTTTCTTTTTTCTAAGTTTTTCTTTTTCTGAACTCCCCTCCCTTTTCTGAGATCCCCTTCCTTTTATGAGCTCCCTTAGCTATGTTTTCCTATGTCTTTTACTCCTGAAAGCTAATCACCTTTGCCAACACATTTCCCAAGTGCTGCACTCCCACTGGTGTCCTTCACTGTAGTGGAACCTTCGTGATGGGCACCACTTCCTCGAGCCTGATGGTCCGTCAACAGGAAAACCATGACTGAGGGAGTGGCGATGATTATAAGAATGTCAGAAAGAAGATGCAGATATGCAGGGCTGCAGATCAATAATATGGCAGCCTCAAGAGTGTTTTCTCAGTGTCTTTGAAAGGCAAGCTCTTCCCATGTCTTTGAAGAATTGTGTTGGGATTTTGATGGGGATTGCATTGAATCTATAGATTGCCTTTGGAAAAAAAATGACCATTTTTAATATGTTAATTCTGCTAATCCATGAACATGGGAGATCTCTCCATTTTCTGGGGTCTTCTTCAATTTCTTTCTTGAGAGACTTGAAGTTATTGTACTACAGATCTTTCACTTGTTTGGTTAGAGTTATCCCAAGATATTTTATATTATTTGTGGGTATTGTGAAGGGAGTTGTTTCCCTAATTTCTTTCTCATTCTGTTTAATCCTCTGTATAAAAGAAAGCTACTGATTTATTTGAGTTAATTTTATTTTAAACTTTGGACACTTTGTTGAAGTTGTATATTTGCTGGAGAAGTTCTCTGGTAGAATTTTTGGGGTCACTTATGAATACTACCATATCATCTGCAAATAGTGATACCTTTATTTTTCCTTATCAATTTGTATCCCCTTGATATCATTTTGTTGTCTTATTGTTCTAGCTAACACTTCAAGTACTGTATTGAGTAGGTATGGTGAGAGTGGACATCCTTGTCTTGACCACAATTTCAGTAGGATTGTTTCAAGTATCTCTCCAACAGTGTTCATGACCAATTCCAGGAAGTTAAACAATGACCACAAATGCTTATTATGATGAGTTTATAAGACACAGAATCTATGGTTGACTAAGGCAATTTTCTTCAGACTCTAACAGTCTCTCAAACACATATGTGTAAGCAGAGTAACTTGGCAGGATAACCAACATGTCTTTAATAACACACGTCTTTGTAAAACCAAAGACAGATGTCAGTAGACTCATTCATAATTAATCACAAGCAAAAAGTCAGCCAAAGTTAACTCCGGATGTCCTCCCCACAGGCTGAAGCGATAAGTTAGCTGTTAAGAGCATTTGCTACTCTTTCAAAGATCCTGGATTTGATTCCCAGCACCCACACAGTGGCTCTGTCTTTAACTTTAGTTCTAAAATGTCTGATTTTCTCATCTGGCTTTAGTAGGCATTAAGTTGTATGTAGCATTTTATATGCACCCATGCATGCTACCAAAAATATATCTTTTTTAAAAAATCTTATATATGATTACATTTTATATGCTTATATAATTATGTGCTCATGTAGCAATGACAGTAAAATGATAAAGGATATTGTTTATATAAGTACAAAAGTCAAATATTACTTGAAAATTATGTCAAACTCAAGATGTTAAATATTCTTTGACATGTGTAAGGTGCTCTAGTCATACACAAATTTTTTGGGCCACATTCTTAGCTCTTTTCTGATTCATGTAGCATAAGGCTTGCAAGTTAGACACACCTGTTTAACCTTTGTATTAAAAACAATGTAAAATACTACTGAAAATGTAGCACACTTTATTAGAACTACATGGTGAAATGTGTCCATTAATTATATAACTCAATATTATTAATTCCTGTATTTTCTCAATTTATTTTATAAAGAGATAACACAGTCATATTCTCAACAGTTAGTTTGGGAAATTAATAAGTTGTTTTACACTTAGAATAGTATAAAGAACATGAGGGCTTACTTGTGAATGTATGTATACATAACACATGTATATATTCTTGAAATAAAAATTAGTCAAAATATGAGGTCTTGTCTTTGTTGAAAAAATGGTTTAAAGAAAGAAAAGGAAAGAAAAAATACAATTATATTATAATCACAACAATAAAAAGAAGAAAATCAAAGAAATATATATATAGGAAATAATATACAATTCTAGAATAATGACAATAATGAGTAATATATAATATAGAGTTCCAATAGGCTATTAGATTGCTTTCAATCCTTATTGTGTAGATGAGGGTTGAAATCTTTAATACCAGCTCAATGCTCAGCTTAATACATATTAACTGTAATCTTAGTAAAATCAAATCTCAGATGTAAAACTTTTCTTCTATATGTGGTCAGATCAGCTATTTTAAACAGTTTTTTAGATGAAAACTAAAAGAGACATATATTTTCACATTGCACATTATTGAACTAAGTGAGTCTAACTAGATAGACAGGCAAATAGATATATAAATGATAGATAAATAGATTAGATATATGGTAATAGGTAGATAGAATGATAGAAAAGTAGGTGGGTCAATATACTAATAGATATATAGTTGGATGGTATAGCTATAAATCTGAAATTTTAGTTTCTTTGTTAATAATGAATTCTAATATTAAGAAAAATATTACTGCTTCCTTCAGAACAGTCTGAAGTAATGTTAAATGGAGATTGATGTTATATTTCTATGCTATAGTCATCAGGCCTAGAAGTCAATGAAGGATTTAAAATAGATTGGTAAATGATACCAAGCTGTAATAAGACAATCCCCTAACATCTCATGTATTTAAATTCTTTAATACCTTATTATATCCTTTCATCTAGAAATTAAGCCTTGACTTCAATGTTAATTAATGTTCTATTTACTGGCTTGAAAATTTAAAATTTTCTGCTTGATTTCTTGTGGTAACTCCCCAAATGATTTTTTTAAATATATTTATTATTATTACTATTATCATTATTATCATTATTATTATTATTATTATTATTAAATTATTGATGGATACAAAGTTTAAAAACCTATGGTAAAAGCAATGTAAAATTCAAATTCTATACTAAGAAACACACATTGGTATCTACATTGAAATTATGGAATAATCTGACGAGAAATTTTCAGTCTAAACCATCAAGCACTTACAATTCTCTTATTTTTTTCTGTAGCTCTGTATTCACCACTGGGGTCTACAGCATGTCATAGGACTCTCCTCAAGCTGTCTGATAATCATGTTCCCAATTGAAATAGCTTCAAGGAAGAAGATGTGCCCCAAAACTTCCTTATATGGTTACCGGCAGGGCTAGATCCCTTACTGCAGAGCTCTGACTATAGCATGTCCATGCCAACTGGAAGACTTTTTTTTTTTAAGGAGGAATCAATCAAAAACTTGATGTAACAAAGCATGTTTGAGACTGTTGGAGTAGGTAAGAAATAGGGGAATTGATAGAAGTGTAGATTCTCAAAGAGGCTGCTTAAAGTTTCAAACTCTAACATTTAGTCAGCAATCTATACTGCTTAGTTGAAAATTATCTAGAACAGTTGGGGGCCATGGCCTGCTCATAAAACTAAGAGGCACATGGGTAGCAATAGATGCTGTCATTGTTATTCTTAAAGCAAAGGTTGCCAAAGGTATAAACTGAAAATTTGAACAGTGAACTTGTTATCTCTCCACTGTCTCAAAGAGCCATCTAGAATTTTGTTTCATAATGAATAGCATTTAAGTGGTCACAAGGCTCACACAACCACAATAGTTGTAGGTTAATTATTTCTTTCTTTATTGACCAAATAAGAAAGAGCACAATTTTCATGTTCAACGTATATCTCTTGAGCAGAATTAAGTTTTCATACCCACCCCAATAAAAAAGCCTCAGTGGATAAAGACTTGATATAAGCTATTTTCTGTTGGTTCATCCCCACCCCACCCCACACTCCACTGCCCATTAACTCCCTAGGTTCACATGCTAAAATTTCTTCAGCGTGGTGTCTGATTCTTTCTCTGGGAAGTTTGTCTAGGGGAAGTGCCACTACGTTAGAACTACTTTTCCAAAGGACGGAAGATCCTATTTTCTGATGAGACTGAAACCACATTTGTATGGTAACAGTCGTAGAAGTGGCATTTTATCACTCCTATACACTGGTAGAAGTGAGTTTCAAAGTCTCACTCTTACAGAGGAAGAAAGCATCAGTGAGGGCATATATACTGATAGCAGTGTCATTGGAGACCAGTGGACCAGTACATGGCTTAGTACTCCATCTTTTTTTAGTGTACTCTTGGAATGCTCACTTTGAGTTGTCTGGGAATTGTGAGTGTATAGTATAAAATAAAAATGCAAAAATTACAATAATAAGTATATTGAAGCTCCCTTAAAAGGTTTATTGGAATTAGCAGGAGGCATTTCTGGTAATCTTTATGAAATAGAAGTGAAAATAGATTTTTGGAAATGCTCTACATTTTAAAGCTGTGCAGAGTAAGTAGAGGTTTACAGGAAACAACATACTGAAAAATCTCAATACTAATGCCTCTCATAATGTTAAAACAGTTCGTGAAAAATAACTTACACAATGCAAAGAGCCATCAGGAGTTTATAAAAGGCAGTGAGAGCAAATCCATTGATTTTCCTTTCAAACTGGTAGGTCATATGTAACATCTTGATTTCAGGAATAAAACCATGTTTGACAGTTTCTCTTTTCCTCCTCTGCTTCCTCCTTCTCCTCCTTCTCCTCCTTCTCCTCCTTCTCCTTCCCCCTTTTGTTCTCCCCTTTCTCTCCTTCTTCTTTTCTGTTATCTTCTTATAAAAGGAACTATGCTATTGATAACAGTATCATGAGTTATACTAGTAATTATAAATACACTAAAGACTAATAACTGACTATAAAATCCATCTGACAACTATTTCTAAATTATATATTATTAACTATAATCTATTAATTATAATATAATTATATATGTGTGTGTGTGTGTGTGTGTGTGTGTGTGTGTGTGTGTGTGTTTTATTTAATATGTATGTCTGTACACCACATATTCCTGTTGCCCATAGAGGCAAGAAAAAGGCATAGTATCCTCTTGGGCTAAATTACAGACCGTTGTGAGCCATGATGTAAGTACTTAAAGTCAAACATGGGTCATCTGAAAAGGCAGCAAATGCTCTTCTTTGCTGAGCCATCTCTCCATACCCTGATATATGTTCTTATTGATTAATATTATGAATGTAATATTTCATGTTTCATCTTATATTTAACTGATAGACATTTTATTTTAAGAGGTATAGAGTGTTTTGGTGATGATGTGCATGCCTATTTGTGAGTTCTAGACAAGTAAAACTTTCTTCAGAAGAATAAAGTATCAACTTACTCTAAATTGACCATTGCAAACCTTAGAAACTAATAGAGAATGAATGCAAACTCAATTCTATTTGTCATCATAGAAAGTGTGTTTGAGAAACTGATGCATATACTTCTGAATTCTCATGATCTTGCTGTGTACTCTGGATTTTTCTCTCTTTCAAGGATTGATTTAATTTTATGTGATTTCCTGTATTATGTATGTATGTATATGCAGCCAAGTGACTAATGCCATCCAAAGATCAGAAAAAATAGATTGAATACCCTAGAACTGGAGTTTTGGATGGCTGTGAACTACAATGTAGGTTCTGAGAATTGAACCAGGATCTTCTGAAAGAGCAGAAAATGTTTCCAACCAGTATAACTCACTTCTATCGCCTGTACAATCTCTTTATTATGACTTTTCAAGGAAACAATTTTAAAACTTTGAGAAAAAGCTTATTTAGATACATATAATTTTTTTCAAATTAAGGATTTAATTCATAGATACAACCTCTAGCCCTATTAAAATTCCATGTGCATTTATCCTGATCTTTAATCAGCCATGGAAGTTTGAGTTGAGACTTTGCAAATTGTTTAATATGGCACTTGTTTGCACAGAAGAGTTGATCATTGTGAGTGGGAAATGAATTAACTCGCTTGAAACTGAGTGTTCACCTATAGCAATAAGACAGCATTATAATGTAAATACACGTTTGTTTATGGACAAAACATTTTTTTCTTTCTTCATTTCATGTTTTGATACCTTAATTTTTTTTACTTTATAAAAGTGAGTACCTATCTTAAGTAACTTCTCTATGACTTTGACTCTTTAATTTTCCTCATAAACATTCAGTATTTTGAGGTTCTTTTAAAATATAAATGTAAATACGTATCAAAAATAAACCCATTCAGGTATGTATCAGAAAAGTTTGACTTGTTAATTATAGAGAAACCGAAGTCATGTCTTAAGAGAATGGTCAAATAAAATAACTAGCATTGTTCAAGGAAGGATGAGACAGAAGAGGAGCTCTATCAGTAAAGTGTTTCCTACACCAGCATAAGGATCAGAATTAGACACCAAGATATCAAGGAAAAACCTGGGCACTGTTGGCCTTATCTCAGCATGGGAGAGATGGAGGCAAGGAAATTCCTGGGACTCATGGAATATCAAGCCATTCTGAATTAGTGAGCCCCAGACCAATATGAGAGCCTATATAAATGATACACACTACCTCTGAAGAAGTGATATTACAGACAGCCATCTGTTGTTAACACTATTGTCAATGCACAGGTGAGTATGAACTCACATATATGTGAGTGTACAGACACAAAATGAACATAAAATTTTAGATATGAACAGTTTTTGAGTTTATTTTTAAAACCAATTTTAGGTTTTAAAAGACACAGCTTGGGCCTTCTAGCAGGCATTAGAGTCATGAATATTTTTGAACAATGTAATCAGCCATAGATTCAAAAACCACTTTTTCTTTGCCTCAGGTATATTATCGTATTTATTTCTCAAAGTTAGTGTTTTGCATTATTGTTTATAAGAGAAGGGTGCTGAGACACAGAATACTTACCTATTTCTCAAGACCATGGCTTAGTAATATGGAGCAAATGTGGCTCTAGGCATCTGGTCTGACTTGAGTACATATTTTAGAAAAAAGTCTTTGTAACATACAATGAGAAAATTTGAAAATATTAACTAAGCTAACCTCTTTTGTGTTTACTTGTTGTGCATTTATTTTAGAGGTTGTATGCATATATACAAATATACTCCTAAACATAGTCTCTTGAGTATGTATTAGTTGTATATATGCTTTCAGGGTTGATCGTTGTGGACTGGGATGTCATGTGTTTGATCTTCCCTAGGGAGGAGAACCTCTCCCACTCCTAGCTTTATTCAGTTCCCTATAGTTCTTTGTCTAAGATTGAGGCCTCCTGAGATTTATTTTCCTATACAGTTTTTCATACTCATTTGTATCGTCCTTGTTCAACTCATATTTGTATGGTCATGTTGGTGAGACTTTGTAATAGTAGTGTCTAAGATGTACAGAGTATGAAATAATAGTCTTAGGAGAGTTTCTGGGGTTGGGCAGAAGAGCCCATGTTTCAGTTTCAACAAAGGACAATATAAAGGAATGTTCTGAAGATATGCATGCAAGTTATAATGAACAGGAGTTTTCTAGATCAGTGTAGAGTAGGTTAACAAGAAGTACTAGGAAGTTTCAGTACCACATATTAAGTGAAATTCACAAGGATGTGAGCATCGTGTGAAGTACTCTCAAGGAAGCATAGGGCAGTATGGGTACCAGATACCAAATGAGATACTGTAGTGAAAGAGTTGATGGTTGTCAATTATTAGAGAAAATTCTGTCTGATTTAAACTGATTTTAAACTATGTTTAGTTACTTTCATAATTGTACCATTTATAAAGCCATAAATCTAGGTCTTAATGACTTTAATTATAAAGACTCTCATCTACCTTCAGATATTGTCAGTCCTACTGACAATTATTCCTCTTGGAGATGATGGTGATAGAACCTATTTATGAATTTTTTTGTATAATATAAACAAATGTATCGTTTGTTTCTCAAAGTTCTCATGACAAATGAACATTATTCAAGAACATACTGAATACACATAAGAAACATGCAAAATATTTTAAATGATGCAAAACAAAATCCAGCAGTATAAAAGAATTGTGAACTCTTGCTCACTGTGCAGACTACATTTAATCACTCGTTAAATAGTAATAAATTTACAATCTTTTGTGCAGAATACAAAAGAGTGAAAAATTATCACTATATATATGATTTTCATATTAGGCAGTTTTCTTTAATGAGCTGTACTGACAACTTCACACAGAGGCAAAAGGCTGTGTACTTTAAAAGGGATTAGTGGTTACTACCACTGGCATTTCTCAACATAGTCTATACACATCACATTATCATAACATGACATTAAAAATATATCTGTGTGACTTCATAACATTCACACCCCATGATCTGGTTACAGAAGCAAAGCCATCACTATGTCTTGCTTTGCTCTTGGTAAGGACAGTTCATTGTGATTAAAAGTTAGGTATCAAACCGTTAAGGAGCTCCAGTCTACTACAGGCCATTAGTGACCACCAGACAATGAGATCTTTTAGAGTACACATCCTAGAAGCAAACACCATCCCTGGTTAAAACTTCATCTATAAGTCTGTTTCTGTACTGAAAACTATCTTCATAAAACTGAAAGCTACTAAACTGATTTAATATAAATACTTTGTCTTTTATTATCATATTTATGACCAAGGTCTTTAAAACCTTTGGAATTGACTCTGGCATTAATACACACTCTTAATTCTTAATGCCAAAAACGTATCTTAGATTAATTACATGGTTATTTTAGTGATAGCAATCCTATTCTTCTGGATTTCTTTCTGCAGAGATAACATTTTTCTCCTATGTTAGCCTTATATTACTGTGATGAAGTGATAGAGGAAAATCAACATACAGGAAGAAAGATTTATTTTCCCTCATGGTTTCATAGTTTTTAATATATACTTGCTTGACTTTACCTGACATTGGGTCTGGAATGAGGGAGCTTATTGTAGAGTGAACCTTCATGTCATGGTAGCATGGAAGCAGAGAGAGAGAGGAAGAGATCAAGATCTCAGTAATTCTTTCAAGAACATGCATGACTATCGCTATTTTCATTAGCCTATCTGTGTTAATTCTTTTGTTAATTACTACAGAGTCCAGGCAGGTAATTGAGCCTTTATCAGTCCAGCCTCAGGGGATAGTTCAGATCCAAACTGTGTAATTTGAAAAGTCAGTGTTAAGTATCTTTAGTATTAGGTTAATCAGTAATAAATGAACTTTAGACAAAGACTATGGAAACCATTTAATCATAGGATTAAGTAGCTATGAACACCAAAACTGCATCAGTGAAGTGTTAAATAAAGTGCTTTGGCCACTAAATGCTATACCTAAGTAGATCCTAGAAATCACATGTATTCTATTGCCCTGTTAAGGTCTAAGCCCATTTTTATACATAAGATTTGGGGGAATATAACAGTGAGAGAACAAAGAGAGGAAAACAAGCATAATGAGAAAAAGAAAGAGGCATTGTGTAGCAGAATTAAAATTCATAAATAAGCATTTGAATATAAAATGTTCCAGTGGAGGAAATAAATTACATTATCCAATTCATTTATCAAAAAAAAAAAAAATACCCCTAGCATGCCAAAAGAGCATATTAATAAATATGGCTGTGAAATGGGGATTGTATCTCTATTTAGGATTTGAGAGAGGAAACTGGGGGGCTAATAACTCGTGTTGACAGCAACAAAAAATGGCTTTTGTATTACAGGATTTTTTTCACCAGATGTCCTAAATTTATCTAGAAGTAGAAAAGGCATTGACTCTTGTCATTTAAAGAAAAATTTTAAAAAAGAGAGAGGAAAAAAAATGAAAGGAATAGAATAAATGTTAAACAGTTCTCAGGAGGAGAAATTAACTTTTGTACAATGAAATCATTTATAAAATGATGTTATAATAGTTCAAGATCTCTTTCAAAGATAATGTCATGTGTTTCCTAACATCCTAACATGAAAATAGATCTGTATTTGAATGTATCTTTGGAGCAACAACTGCATCAAATTTAACATGTAAAACTTAATGAAGGGAGATCTTTCCATTTTCTGAGATCTATGATTTCTTTATTCAGAGACTTGAAGTTCTTATCATACAAATCTTTCACTTCCTTAGGTAGACTCACACCAAGGTATTTTATACTTTTTGTGACTATTGTGAAGGGTGTTGTTTCCCTAATTTCTTTCTCATCCTGTTTAGCCTTTGTGTACAGAAAGGGCACTGATTTGTTTAAGTTAATTTTATATCCAGCTTCTGCATGAACCTGTTTATCAGGTTATCTTGCAGAAAGCAATCTATAGATTCAATGCAATCCCTATCAAAATTCCAACTCAATTCTTCAACTAGTTAGAATGGACAATTTGCAAATTC
>NC_034593.1:65129403-65130464 GCF_900095145.1 Mus pahari
GTGTGTGTGTGTGTGTGTGTGTGTGTGTGTGTGTGTGTTCTATTATAATTTGGTAATATGTTTTTCATTTGTAGAGGTGATTTGGTTTTCTTATTTCTTTTTTTCTTAAGAGGTGCATATTGAATTGGGATTTTGTTTGCTTTTTAAAAAGGCACTTAAAGTTATGTGAGTGGGGAGGGAGGGAAGGTCTAGAGAATTGGGGGGAGGGAAAGAATGTGACCAAAATATCTCTGAATTTTTAAATTGGTTTAAGTAATAAAATTATAACAAGAAGAAAACTAGATTTTTTTCAATTACCTTTCCCTAACAATGTGCAATAATATAATGGATATACAAAAGTCCTTAACTCATTGAAAACTTTTATTAAGAAAGTAAAATCAAGTTAGAAATACTTAATTGAAGTGGGTGTGAAAAGTTCATTTCCATTTACACTGTAAAAATGGAGACCTTGCCAAATATAATGGAGAAATTTATAAATATAACAGCAAAGATGAGATCATGCCATGATTTTTAAACATACTTTAAGAAAGAACTCACAGATATGAAGGTATAAGGTCAAATGACGGAGTAATAGCGGATATTTAAGTTAAATAGGAAACGTCAAACTGAGCAATTCTGAATCCAGAGTAATCTGAGTGCACATGGACTAATGTGGATGTTTACAAAGATCTCTAAACAAATCCACAAGGTGTGGCATGATAAGGCTCTTGAGCAAGCTCATATGTATTGCTGGTTGACCTCATACACACCGGATAACTGAGGATGATTTTGATCTCCTGATCCTCCTGCATCCATCTCCTGAACACTGAGGTTACAAAGTATGCAACACTATGTCCAGTTTATGTCTTGTCTGGTACTGACCTGGGATTTCATTCATGGAGAGCAAGCAGTCTACAACTTGTGCTACATCCGAAGCTTTGTAGGATGCTTTAATGCAAAAACAAATCAGTGAAAAATGGTATTCAACAGACCGAGGAGGGGTGTCCGCCTGGCATCCAGCGCCTTTCCTCACCCGAGGAGGGGAGTGCGCCCGAGAGCAGTACTAAGGCTTGGGGTCTACC
>NC_034593.1:65130475-65131668 GCF_900095145.1 Mus pahari
GTAGTGGGAGTGGGTGGGTAGGGGAACAGAGGTGGGGGGAGGGGTATGGGAATCTTTCGGGATAGCATTTGAAATGTAAATAAAGAAAATAATAATAACAATAAAAAAAATGGTATTCAAGTGTTTGTCATAAATTTTTAAAATTCTAACAATTTTTAATTATTATTGGCTCACATGCAAGTAATTTTATAGGTATCTACCATGTTGAATATATAAATTATTAGACTTTAAAATAACTTCATATATTTCTTGGCATACATGTAACATTAACTGTAGAATATAAACATATAAAGGAAATAATGCTTCTATTTGTTTCCATCTCAAATGATATCCCACATCCTGGTTACCTCTCCGCAAGCTCCCCATCCCACAACCTCCCTCTCCCCCCCCCCTTTGCCTCTATCCCACTCATTCACCCTTTCCACGCCACCTTTTCAGCATGCCCCTTTACTGAGGCATCAAACCTCAATAGAACCAAGGTTCTCCCCTCCCATTGATGTCAAAATTGGACATTCTTTGCTACCTATGTATCTGGAACCATGGATCCCTCTACATTCCCTGGTTGGTGGTCTAATCTCTGGAAGCACTGGGTGGTCAGGCCAGCTGATGTTCTTCCCCGCCTGCTACATATTTTTATTCAACTTCCTAACCTCTGTACCTTTCTCCTGTTCCCTTCAGTACCTGATACTGCTTCCCTTATGTCCTCCCCACCCTCTCTCCCTCCCAGATCTCCCCTTTCTCCACCTCCTTGCATTCTTCCTGTGCCCCCTTCAATGCAGGACTGAACGTGGTCTTCTTTCCTCCTAAGCTCCATATGGTCTGTGGGTTGTTATGGGCATTGTGAGTTTTAGAGCTAATATCCAGTTATCAGTGAGTACATACCATGGGTGTTCTTTTGTGTCTGGGTTACCTCACTCAGGATGAGATTTTTCTAGCCAAACTCTGTTCTTGCCCCTTCTCCTTTTTTCCTTTCAGGCTGGTGGCCACAGCCTTCCAGGAAAAAGGGAGGGAGCACAGGGTTTGACGTCACACACTGTGACATGACATGCAATGATGCAAATAATGGTCTTTATTGCTGGCTCTAGGATCTTTAAACTACTTATGTAGTAATTATATTTTATAGCCCATTCATATGATTATAAAATTATATATATATATATATATATATATATATATATATATATATATATATT
>NC_034593.1:65132838-65134308 GCF_900095145.1 Mus pahari
ACCAGATACCAAAGTTAAATCAGGATCAGATTAATGACCTAAACAGTCCTATATCACCTAAAGAAATAGAAGCTGTCATTAATAGTCTCCCAACCAAAAAAAGCCCAGGACCAAATGGGTTTAGTGCAGAGTTCCATCAGATCTTCAAAGAAGACCTAATTCCAGTTCTTCTCAAACTATTCCNCAAAATAGAAACAGAAGGTATTCTACCCAATCATTCTATGAAGCCACAATTACTCTGATACCTAAACCACATAAAGACACAACAAAGATAGAGAACTTCAGACCACTTTCCCTTATGAGTATCGATGCAAAAATACTCAATAAAATTCTTGCAAACTGAATCCAACACATCAAAACAATCATCCATCATGACAAAGTAGGCTTCATTCAAGGGATGCAGGGATGGTTTAATATATGGAAATCCATCAATGTAATCCACTATATAAAAAAACTCAAACACCAAAACCACATAATCATCTCGTTAGATGCTGAGAAATCATTTGACAAAAATCCAACACCCATTCATGATAAAAGTCTTGGAAAGATCAAGAATTCAAGGCCCATACCTGAACATAATAAAAGCATTCTACAGAAAATCAGTAGCCAACATCAAAGTAAATGGAGAGAAGCTGGGAGCAATCCCACTAAAATTAGGGACTAGAAAAGGCTGCCCACTTTCTCCCTACCTATTCAATATAGTACTTGAAGTGCTACCAGAGAAATTAGGCAACAAAAGGAGATCAGGGGGATCCAATTGGAAAGGAAGAAGTCAAAATATCATTATTTGCAGGTGATATGATAGTTTGCATATGTGACCCTTAAAATTCCACCAGCCTGATAAACAGCCTCAGTTTAGTAGCGGGATATAAAATTAACTCAAACAAATCAATGGCCTTTCTCTACACAAAGGATAAACAGGATGAGGAATATATTAGGGAAACAACACCCTTCACAATAGTCACAAATAATATAAAATACCTTAGTGTGACTCTAAGGAAGTGAAAGATCTATATGATAAGAACTTCAAGTCTCTGAAGAAAGAAATCAAAGAAGATCTCAGAAGATGGAAAGATCTTTCATGCTCATGGATTGGCAGGATCAACAATGTGAAAATGGCTNTCTTGCTGAAAGCAATCTACAGATTCAAAGCAATCCCCATCAAAATTCCAACTCAATTCTTCAACTAGTTAGAAAGGGCAATTTGCAAATTCATCTGGAATAACCAAAAAAAACTAGGAAAGGGAAAACTCTTCTCAATGATAAAAGAATCTCTGGGGAATCACTATGCCTGACCTAAAAGTGTACTACAGAGCAATTGTGATTAAAAAAGAAAAAAACTTCATGGGACTGGCACAGTGACAGACAAGTAGACCAATGGAATAGAACTGAAGACCCATAAATGAACCCACACACCTATGGTCACTTGATCTTTGACAAGGGAGCTAAAACCATCCAGTGGAAAAAAGA
>NC_034593.1:65134681-65163170 GCF_900095145.1 Mus pahari
AATATATATAAAGAACTCAAGAAGATGGACTCCATAAAACCAAATAACCACATTAAAAAATGGGGCACAGAACTAAACAAAGAATTTTCACCTGAGGAATATCGAATGGCTAAGAAACAACTCAAAAAATGTTCAACATCCTTAATCATCAAGGAAATGCAAATCAAAACAACCTTGAGATTCTACCTCACACCAGTCAGAATGGCTAAGATCAAAAATTCAGGAGACAGCAGTTGCTAATGAGGATGTGGAGAAAGAGGAACACTCCTCCATTGTTGGTGGAACTGCAAGCTTACAAAACCACTCTGGAAATCAGTCTAGCTGTTCCTCAGAAAATTGGGCATAGTACTACCGGAGGATCCAGCAATACCTCTCCTGGGCATATANCCAGAAGATGTTCCAACTGGTACATGCTCCACTATGTTCATAGCAGCCTTATTTGTAACAGCCAGAAGCTGGAAAGAACTGAGATGTCCTTCAACAGAGAAATGGATACATTTACACAATGGAATACTACTCAGCTATTAAAAACAATTTATGAAATTCCTCAGCAAATGGATGGATCTGGAGGGTATCATCCTGAGTGAGGTAACCCAATCACAAAAGAACTCACATGATATGCACTCACTGATAAGTGGATATTAGCCCTGAAACCTAGAATACCCAAGATACAATTTGTAAAACACATGAAACTCAAGAAGAAGGAAGACCAAACAGTGGACATTTCGCCCATTCTTAGAATTGGGAACAAAACTCCCATGGAAGGGGTTACAGAGACGAAGTTTAGAGCTGAGACAAAAGAATGGACCATCCAAAAATTGGCCCACCCAAGGGTCCATCCCACAATCAGCCACCAAACACAGACACTATTGCATACGCCAGCAAGATTTTGCTGAAAGCACCCTGATATAGCTGTCTCTTGTGAGGCTATGCCAGTGCCTGGCAAACACAGAAGTGAATTCTCACAGTCAGCTATAGGTTGAAACACAGGGCCCCCAAAAGAGAAGCTTTGTCTTCTTCTGAAGTATCAGCATGGAACTTGTGACTTTCAATGATATTAGTAGTTGAATCTTGAACTTACATGTGCTTTTTTCCCCTAAAAAATTAATTGTATAATTAAGAGTGATTTTTAAAATTTATACTCCAGTGTTTCAGAATGTATCCTCACTTGGAAACAGTGCCTTTATAGGTAGAAGAAAAATGTAAGACTGAATTGAAATTTGGTGGGTCAAATTTCAGAATTAACTCAGAATTAACAGTGCACATGTATGCAGATGATTGTAGGAAGACAAAAGTACACATACATGGGAAATATCATTTTAATATGAAAAATTGCATTTATCTACCTACAAATGGAGAAATGTTGACTGCAAGTAGTGTGAGCCTAGGAGTAGACCAGGGAGGCCCACCAGACTGCAGGAACCACTTCCTGGAAGACACCTTGATTTCAGACATTTTTTACATTCTGCCTATAATAAAATTAATTTCCATTGTTATGAGCTACCTTGTTTGTGGGTTGTTGCTAAAGCAGAAATGACTCCATGTCTTTTTATGTAGAACAGGATGATAACAGATGTTCCTCCTGGGTTTCTCCTTTGCAAAAAGTCCTAATCTGAGTTAGCATAAACTGAACTTCATTAATATCAGCAGCAATGCAGAAATAGAGTGTTGGGGAAATAGATGCTATCTGATCTATCTATCTATCTATCTATCTATCTATCTATCTATCTATCTATCTATCTATCTATCTACCTATCTATCTTCCTATCTGCCTGCCTGCGTGTCTGGCTGTCAGTCTGTTTGTATATTTCTATCTATTGTCATTAATCTCTCATCTATTTATCTATCTACCTACCTATAATTTATCTATCATATGTATAATATAAATATATTTTACATTATATATATATGCAATACATGCTACATTTAGTTCCACCATCTTTTTACACCACTATAATGTTTATTTAGGATGCTATAGGATCTACATACAGGACTATATCTCTACCTTCTTGATAAAATGTGTCATTTATGAATTCTTAATATCAATCTGCATAATTACATTTAATCTATATTATAAAAATAAGTACCTTTATGTTTTAATAATATAGATTTTGGTAGGCCATTGCCATGTCATGCCATATTAAATTTAGTGTTGTACTTATTTCATATATACTTTAAATTTTACAATGTAGAATTATACCACATCAGCTATTAGAAGTTTCACTACAGCTGGATGGTGGTGGCATACAACTTTAATCCCAGCACTTGGGAGGCAGAGGCAGGCGGATTTCTGATTTCGAGGCCAGCCTGGTCTACAGAGTGAGTTCCAGGACAGCCAGAGAGCCAGAACTACACAGAGAAACCCTGTCTCGAAAAAACAAAACAAACAAACTAACAAACAAAAAAAGAAGCTTCACTAGATATTTAAATTTGTGTGCTTCGATAAATGAATTACTTATATTTCTACATGTAATTATTGTCACTCTATTAAATAATATTTAATGTCAATATAAATTTTTTAGCAAAAAACTTTCTACATATACTTAAAATGACTTATTTAAATTTTGTTCACAGGTAAACATATTGCGGTAAATAATTAAATTAACTTTTTCTTTATTTCATTTGTTAAGTTACTCAGGCTTCTCTCATAAAACTCAAAGAAAGAATAATCAGCAACTATGTCCTATATAAGAAGTTACTTTGTAGCATGTTACTGACTTTAAAGCCTCCTTCAAATATTAAATTTTAGCAGCTGTTTGGTCTAAAACCATTTACTTCATCATTTAACCTTAATTTTCAAGATTTTTTTACTCTCAAAGATCTTATGTTTTTCACACACAGTATCCTACCTTAAAAAAGCCTCGTCAGACCGTTAGTGGAAGAAGATGTGCTTAATCATTGAGAGACTTGATGGCCCAGGAAAGGGGCAGGCCTGGTAAGGTGGGGATTACCCTCTCAGAGGCAAGGGTGAAGAGCAAAGTGATCAGGAACTGTTGGAGGAACTGAGAGGGAGGCAATGATGGGAATATCAATAAATAAAATAATAAATATTGAAAAAAGACAGAAAAAATGTTTTAACAAGTTTTCTTTCCTTTTTTAACTTAATAAATTCACAGTTTGAATATTAGACTACCAAAAAGATTTGAGGTAACTTTAGCCATTAATTTTACCCTAAATTGGATTTTAATTTTTTACTAAAAATTATTGATTCTGTATTCATAATATAAATTCATCTTTGTTGTATTTTCTATGGTTTCTGTATGTGGAGAAGGGAAAGACCGTCACTTTTAAAACGTAATTAGCTATCTTATTTTATTTATTTTTCTGGTATAATTGAACAACAAGCCATATGTCTATGTAGCTTATGTTCTGGGTAAACCAGAAGGAAACTGTCATATGCATGCTTATATAATCTGTCTGTTAAGATGGTTCGAGGTCATTTTTATAATAAATCTCATTTTTGTTTATGGATTTATTTATTTATTCACTTTACATCCAGATCGCACTGCTCTCCAGTCCCTCCTCTCCTCTCAGTACCACCCTTACAAACCTATCCCTCCACTACCCCTTCTCTAGGGGCAAGAAGCCTCCTTGGATAGCATCCCACGCTGACACATCCAGACACAGTAGGACTAAGCACATCTTCCACTGATTCCCAATCAGGCAGACTAGTTAAGGGAAGGAGAGCCAACGGAAGGCATCAGAGTCAGAGGCAGGGTCTGCTCCAATTTTCAGGGGAACCACATGAAGACAAAGATGCACACATTTGTCCCAAATGTGTAGGGGGTCTAAGTTCAGTCCATGCGTTGGTGGTTCAGTTTCTATAAGTCTGCATGGGCCCTGGTTATTTGACTATGTCTTCTTGAGGTGTACTTAACCCTTTTGTTCACTCAATTCTATTCCCCACTCTGCCACAAGACTGGCCGAGCAAAGCCTCATATTGGGCTGTGGGTCTCTGTTTCTGTTCCATCAGATACTGCATGAAACCTCTCAGGAGACAGTTATGCTAGTTCTCTCCGCAAACATAGCAGATTATCATTAATAGTCAGAGGTTGGCTCTTCTCATGGGATGTGTCTTATTGTTGACACATTGGTGGGCCGTTCCCTTAAACTCTACTCCGTCTTTAGCCCTGTATATCTTGTAATCAGGTCAAGTTTTGGGTTTAAAGTTTTCACTCCACCCGAAATCCTATCTGGTTACAGGAAGTCACCACTGCAGTCTCCAGCTGATAAGTGTCTTGGCTCAAGTCAACCCTTCAGAATCTTTGGAACCTCTTATCCCAGGTCTCCAGCGATTCCAAGAGATGTCCCCCTCCAATTGCTATTCTCACTCCTATCCTCTCTTCCCACAACAGATCCCATCCTTGTTCCTCTTCTTATTCCCTCTATTCCCAGTTCCTTCTTCCGGTTATCCACCTCTGATGACTACTTTGTTTCCCCTTCTTAGTGAGATTCAGGCATCCTCCCTTAGATCTTCCTTATTATTAGTTTCTTTGGGTCTGTGCAGTATAGCATAGTCATTCTGTACTTTATGGCTAATTTCCACTTATAAGTTAGTACATAGCGTGCGTGTATTTCTCGGTTTGGGTTACCTGACTTAGGATACTATTTCTACTATTTTCTAGTTTCATCCATTTTCCTGTAAAGTTCATGTTGTCTTTAATTTCCTATAAAATTCATGTTGTCTTTGTTTTTAATAGCAGAATATTATTCCATTATGTAGATGTCTTTGCATTCCCCTGGTGACTACAGATGTTGAACTTTTGTTTAAGTGCTTCTTTGCCATTAGAGATTTTTTTCTCTGTTGAAAATCTTTTAAATTTAGCTCTGTATCACATTTTTCAACTGGGTTATTTGGTTTGTTCGTGTTCAATTTCTTCAGTTCTTTACATATAATAGACATTAGTCCTCTGTCCACTGTGCGTTTGGTAAAGACCTTTCCCTATTCTGTAGGCTGCCATTGTCCCTTTTTGATGGTGTTTTAATCCTTGCAGAAGAAGCTTTTCAGTTCCATGAGGCCCCGCTCACTGTTGATCTTAGTGCCTAAGCTACTGGGTTTTTTGATCAGGAATTTGTCCTCTGTGCAAATATTTTCAATGCCCTTCTCTACTTTGTTTTCTATTAGATTTAGTGTATCTAGTATTATGTTAAGGTCTTTGATCCACTTGGACTTGAATTTTGTGCAGGGTGGTAAATATGGGTATATATGCATTCTTCAATAAATCCCAGGTCCCAATGAGAAACTCTTTTAAAAGGATGCCCAGCAGTGGCAATTAGCCTTTACATATATATGCACCCAAGTACACTCTCATTAGCACATGCGACCTATACATTTACTCTCTCCCCCATAATTATTTCATATAAGATTGTGTTAGAAGACCAGTGTCAAAGTATGGATGCTCATATGCATAAAAATAATCCAGGGCTACTATGATTAGCAATATTCACCACTTGGGTATTTCAGTATTTGAGGGAATAAAAATATTTTATATGTTACAAGAAACAGAAATTGCACTTGCTTTGGAATATATATATATCTTAGAAAGTAAAAAATGAAAATTCAATTTGGGAAAGTAATGTCCCATATGCAAGTATGGAGTACTATCAGAGTATTTTTCAAGTGAATAATGTGAAAAATAAGTAGAGTTTATCCATCATGCATGTTATTTCTCTGAATAAACACAGAAGACTATGCCTCTGTGTTTGGAACATAGACTGATACCAAGGAGCACCTGGAAGGTTATCTATTTTGAGATGAGGAAGGGTATCACAGTGAAGTGCGCTGCTTAGTGAGAACCAGGAAAGGACTGTGAATTACAAATGTTTATGAAACTTTTGTACTTTATTCTTTCTTTTTTATTTATTCACTTTTTAATTGCTATCCCTCTTCCTACAGTCCCTTTCTCATGCCTCTCCCCTTTTCCTCTGAGAAAGTGGAGGCTCCTCTAAGTAACCCCCTTCCCCAACATATCAAGTCTCTTCTGGGCCAGGCATTTCTTCTCCCACTGAAGCTAGACAATATAGGAGAGGTAGGGGAATTAATTCTATAGACAGGCAACAACTTTAGGGATAGGTTCTGCTCCAGTTTTTCTGGACCTACATGAAGATTGAGTTGCACATCTGCTACGTGTATGTGTGTGTGTGTGTGTGTGTGTGTGTGTGTGTGTGTGTGTGTGTGTGTGTGTGTGTGTGTTGGGGTGGGGGCTAGGTCTAACCTGTATATGTTCTTTCCTTGGTGTTTCAATCTTTGAGAGCACCCAAAGATCCAGGTAAGTTGACTCGATTGGTATTCCTGTGGAGTTCCTATCCCCTTCAGGGTCCTCAATCCTTTTTCTTCATCTGTCTAAGTCAGCTGCTGGGTGGTGCCTCTCATAAGACAGCCATGCTAGACTCCTATTTGTAAACATAACAGAGTATTTCTAACAATTTCAGGGATAGGTGCTTGCCCATGGGATGGTTCTCTAGTTGAACAGATTATTTATTGCTTGAGCATTCCCTCAGTCTCTGTTTCAGCCCCTGTCTCTGAATTTCTAGAAGGATGAAAAAATTTTGGGTTGAATGTTTTGTGGGTGGTTTCATGTATTTATGGATCTACTGGGGGGGGGTCCTGTCTGGCCACTTAGGGTTCCATGTCCCCACTGTTAGGCATTTTGGCTAAGCATACCTGCTTATACTCCTGGAAGTGACCCCCATTCTAGTTCTCTAGTGCTTCCTTGAGGTTGCCCCACCAAAGCTCTTACCCTAACAGCTGAAGATTTCCATTCATTCTCATGAATGTGTCTCTCCCCACAGATCCTGATCCTGAATCCTCTCTCATTCTCCTGTGTATCCCCTCTCCCTGCTAGTGTCCTCCTTCCTTCTCTTATGATTATTTTATTCCCCCTTCTAAGTGAGATTCAAGCAACCTTATGTGGGTCTTCCTTTTTGCTCAGCTTCTTTGGGTTTGTGGAGTATAGCATGTATATCCTGTGTTTTATGGCTAATAATGACTTATAAGTGAGTACATAACATGCATGTCCTTTTTGTATCTGGGTTACCTCACTTAGGGTGATATACTCAAGTTCCATCCATTTCCCTTACTTCTGTAAATCCTCTCGGCCCTACTATCTTTAGCCTATCTTCATTCTTTAATGTCATCTTCCAATGCTTAGAAACATGCTCTAGTTGACACCCTTTAATGGCCTTTATTAAAATGTCCCAGAAGCATTTCCAACCAGGCAGTCTACATCTGCCACACTCTCCTAAGACCAAGAGAAGTTAACAAAACCAACAACTACAGCATCCACCCAAAGAGTCCAGAACAGATATGAATACCTGGAATTGTACACATCTCAAACCAAGATTTCAAGGTGTCAGTGTAAAAATGTCATCAATATAAGCCAGGGCAATATGACTTCAGTAAAGTTCAGCAATCCTACTAGAGCAAACTTAGAGAAATGCAGAATATTTGAAGCACAAGAATTGGTAATCAAAGTAGCTTTTATGCATATTTTCATAATCATTATTTTGCATATAAATATATCTATTAATGAAAAATATGAAAACACATACAGAATTAATTGAAGAAAACAGTTCAAGACATGAAAGTAGAAACAGAATCAATAAAGAAAACATAAATTGAAGACAAAAGTCTAAGTGAAAATTTAGAAACTCAAACTGGTATCTTAAAGGCAAGACCATTAGCAGGAAAAATAAGGTGGAAGAGAAAATTTCAGATATAAAGTCAATATTGAGAAACTGGATTCCTTGGTCAAAAGAATCCAGAGAGGAAACTTTCAGGAAATCTGAGACATTAAGAAAATATGAAATATATGAATAATCAGGATAGAACAAAGAGTAGAAACTTAGGTCAAAATCACAGAAATTATTTAACAAAATTATAGAAGACCATTCTCCCAACCTAAAGAAGTATGTGTGCATCAAGTTACAAGAAGTATACATAATATCTAATAAACACATACTAATCAAAATGCTAAATGTACAGAACAAAGAAAGAATATTAAAATGTGCATACCAAAAAGACCCACTAAAATATAGAGTTAGACATACTAGAGTACCATCTGACCTTTCAATGGAGACACAAAATTCCTGAAGGGCCTGGATAGATGTTCTATAAACTTGAAGAGACCACAAATACCATTTGAGAAATGATCTAACCCTTTCAACCACAAATGATTGAGAATAGAAGGATCTCCACAAGAAAACCAATTTAAATAGTATCCATCTACAATCTATCTATAAAAGAAGCCAGAAGAAAACCATCAATCTGGACATGTTAACCACATCCAAGAAAACAATGGCATCAGACAAATAAATAATAATAATAAGTGGTGGGGAAATTCAAAACTATAGAACACCAACAAGTAACATGCATTAACAAAAATGTATCATATATAAGTATCAGCATCATTAGACTTAGTTCCCAGTAATGACATACGTACTAACATACTGGATTATAAAACAGGATTCATCATTCTGCTGAATCAAGAAACATAACTTAACATCAAATAGACATCACCTGAGGGTAAAAGGATTAAAAAAAGATTCCAAGTAAATGGAACTAAGAAGCAAACTATTGTAGCTATTTTAATATCTGACAAAATGGATTTTAAACCAAGCCTAATCAGAAAAGATAGGGAAGGATACTCCATATTCATCAAAGGACAAATCAACCAAGAAGATTTTGCAATTCTAAACACATACGTACCAAGAGTAATGGCACCAAATTTCATAAAAGAGAACTACTACAGTTTAAATCACATATAGACCCTCAAATGGTGATAGGAGGTGACTTCAATATCCATTTCTCACCAATAGATAGGTCATCCAGACAAAAACAAAATAGACAACTACTGGAGCGAAATGATCCATAAACCAAATGGACTTAATCGATATTTAGAGAACATTTTACCCAAAAAGTAATGAACATAACTCTTCTCTGAGTTCTCATAGAACTTTCTTTAAAATTCACTATATAGCAGACACCATCAAGTTTAACAGATAAAAGAATATTTAAATAATACCTTGCATCCTAACTGACTACCACAAATTAACGTTCATTATGAAGACAACTGAGAACTTATAAACATAGGAACTAAACACTTCTCTACTTAATGCAAAAATGACAAGAAATGTAAGATGCAACTCTATATCATTTAGTGGTTATCTAAAAAAAGAAAGAAAGAAAGAAAGAAAGAAAGAAAGAAAGAAAGAAAGAAAGAAAGAAAGGAAGGAAGGAAGGAAGGAAGGAAGGAAGGAAGGAAGGAAAGAAAGAAAGAAAGAAAGAAAGAAAGAAAGAAAGAAAGAAAGAAAGAAAGAAAGAAAGAATTGAGAGAAGTCATGTTACTAATTTAACAATACATGCGAAAACTCAAGGACAGTGATTCTCAACCATCCTTATGCTTTGACTGTTTAATACAGTTCCTTGTATCATGGTGGCTACCAAACATAAAATTATCTCATTGATACCTCATAACTATAATTTTGCTACTGTTATGATTCATGATATAACAATTTGATATCCAGGATATCTTATATGTGGTACACAAAGGGACTGTAACTCATAGGTTTAGAACTATTTTCATTCAAACCACCCCAAGCTACATGTCTGTCAATGGAAAAACAAACAAAATGTGATATGCTTACAAAATAGACTATTACTCAGATTTTAAAACTGAAATAGATCCATTTGTATATAAATGGATGTAGCCTGAAAAAAAAATCATCCAGAGTGAGGTAATCCCAGAAAGACAAATGTGATAGGTATTTATGTATATGTTAATCTTAGCTGTTAATCTTTGATGAATATGCTATAATCTGTATAACCACAGATATTAAGTAATGGGTAAGGGAGTGGGGGAGGGATTGAAAGAAGGGGAAATAATGGGTAGTTATGAACGAATGAGGTGGGAATGAAGTACTTCTAAATGTAATTGCCAAATACCAGGGGAGACAGAGCTACAACTGGACATCTCATCACCACATGAAGCCTCCAGTACTTGAAAGTGTTCTATCTAATCCATTTGTTTGTCTAATGTGCACTACAGGACTTTCCCCTCCAAACCCTGTGGTATTATTTTCTCTCCAAAACCTGATAGTGAGACCTTGATTGTGGAATATAACACATATACAATTAATTAAACACAAAGAAGTCTAACTACCCCAGACACTGTTCGTATAGTTTAGGACCAGAGATTAGATATGCCAGTGACTTAGGTAAAAATTAAATATTAGCATTCTTTTGAAAGAAAATAGCTATAAAATGACTGCTTGCAACCTGTTGCTGTACTCATAGATCACTGCCTTGTTCAGTCATATTCAGAGACATTTCCTCCTGCAGTAGATGGGAACAAATAGATTGACCAAAGCCAGACAACGTGAAGAGAGATGCCTTGGAACACTTGATCATAAATGGGTGTCTTCATTGAATTCTTCCTCTTAGGAAACATGGCAGAAGGGAAGGCAGAAAGATTATAAGAGCCAGAGGAGTTAGATGACACCAAAATAAAAATAAAATTAAGAAAGGCCTTTTAAACACAGTAGCATGGACCCACATATGAATTTACCGAGTCTGATTGCATAAACAGGACCTGTGTGGTGTGCACTGAATGGGCTTCCAGCACCCCCTCCAAAAAAAAAAAAAAGTAGTTAAAAGCTCTCATCTCTAACATGGAACCCATAAAAATTTGACAGTAATTCACAAATGAAAAATTAACTTTTTCAATGGAGTCTCACTGGGGATATAAACTATTCTTAGTAGCAGTCCCCATGCCAGAAGGCCAACAGAAAAAAGAACTCAACTGTGGGTTTTGTTTGTTTGCTTGTTTTGTTTTTAAGTTTTATGTCTTTAATGTTTTTATTTATTCATATTTTAAATTATTAAATTTTTATTCTTTTTTTTTTACCTTGCATGTCTTTTGTATATATATTATGGCTTCCTGTTTTGTGTTTGTCTGGGATTTCTCTTATGTTCAAATATTTGTGTCTCTGCATCTACATTTTTTTTATGCTTTTTCTTTGTTTTTATTTCCTTCTGTTTGTTTTGTCCTATTCTCACTTACTCTTTCCATTTATTTTTATTATTATTATTATTATTATTATTATTATTATTATTATTATTATTATTATTATCAGATAGCTGTTTGTTTTTGAATGAGAGATAGCCTGGGATCAAACTAAGTTAAGAGGAAAGGGAAGGATCTGTGAGTTGTGGGAAGGGAACTGTAACCAGAAAACTAGAAAAAAAAAAAATCACTTTAGTGGTTACCTTTGTTTGGCACAAGGAAAAGGGTGCTCAATGTCCTCCATAAGATGTTGTCACGAAGATCTTGAGTGATCATTTTTCGTTTAGTAATTTCATCTGTACATTTTCAAAATATTTTTGTGTTTTATAGAAAATTTCCAAGAAAACTTTGATACATTATTAGATTAGTTATTACTCCTTTGAAAGCCCACAGGCAAGTCCTCCATCAATGCTAAAGACGTTTTAGACCCCGTAGACTTGTTCTCTAGAATTATCAAGGCTATAAATTCTTTGCACTTTTACCCACAGAGTGATTCAACTCTCTAATTACTAACCAAACATAGCTCAGAAGGAACACTAATGGACTAGGGAAGGCCATCTTTTCTGTTAACAATGCAAAAGAAAGCCTTTGAGATTTTCCTTAAAGACATTATTTCATTCTTGTGAATAGAAAGCAATTCTATTTTGCCATTGATGTTGTTAAATTCTTATGCTAAATAATTCTCAGTGTCATGTTTTATGAACTTTCCTAGATATAATTTTAAAATTATACTGAATCATATATACTCATATAGAATTTCTTTAATTTTATTTTTGAGATTATAATATAATTACATTTCTCCCTTTCCTTTCTCCCCTACACAACTTCCCATATAAAACTTTTTTCATTACTTGATATAACACACACATATATTATGTGTGTATAGATATTATATATATATAGTGTGTATATATGTATATATCATAATACACACATATATTATGTGTATAGATGTCTTTATATATATACATATATAGTGTGTGTTATGATATTTGTATAGATAACATGTATAATGTGTAGTTTTACATATGTAAACAAACTCTCTCATTTTATCATTTTATTTAATGTTATCTATATGTATGTTTTCAGGACTAAAGCCACAGTCAATCATAATTTAGTACTGTGGAGCCCAGTCTCAGTAGATACATTTACAAAGCAGCCCCATATCTAAGGCTGAGGTAACATTGTAGAGGAAGACACAAATATATTAAGGTCCAGAGAATTAGGGAATCTTCAGTGAGATTGTGTCTCTTAATGTCAGAAGCTGGATATACGGTTACAATTTCACCAACTTAATTCCCCAAAAGTGAGCTGAAAAAGGATGGCACCAATAACCAAGCCAAAGTGCATGGAGAAAATCTCAGGAGGACTCAACCATATGCAGAGAACAGTATGCACCTGAACAAAGTGGGAAACAGGAGAGTAATTAGTCCCCATGAAAGACCACACCAATTGCTTGTCCAAAGTTAACTGGCCAGCCTTGAAAACATTTATCGAGAAATATAAAATATACTTATAATTGCTGTTCAACATCAGTATTGTAATGGATTTATTTACATTGTTTTTGTAAATTCATGAAGGTTTTATTAAATTATACAATTGTAATTTTATTAGATGTCTACATTGTAAACTTGGAATTAATGTGTTTGATAAATAAGAAGTGTAAAATATAGAAAGTAGCATTTATACATGGAGTATTACTCAGCTGTTAAAAGCAATGAAGTCATGAAATTTGCTGGCAAATGGATGGAACTAGAAAGGATAATTTTGAGTGAGGTAAGCCAGGCACAGAAAGACAAACATGGTATATACTCACTTATAAGTGGGTATTTGCTGTAAAGTAAAGAATCCACAGACCCAAGGAAGCTAATTGACAAGAATCGATCAAGGGGGATGAATAAATCTCATTGTGAAGTAGAAATACAGTAATAATCGTGGGGGAGGGGAAGGAAGGAGGGGACTGGAGCAGAGGCATAAGGATAGGAACAGGAGAGAGTAGAAATGGGGAGGATGGAGGGAGAGGCTCTAGAACATCTGGGGTATCTCTAAGGCAAGCCCAAAATCTAGTGCAATGAAAATTTCCAGAGTTACCTTGCCAAGACTCCTAGAAATGAGGGATCCAAAGCCTGAACTGGCTATCTCTTGTAACCAAACAAGATTTTAAACAGATATTGGGACACCAAAGAAGCCATAAAACCTTAAATCTAAAATTCGTCCTGCCTAAAGAATGTGCTCTGGTTAACATAGCACAGAAACTGTGGGAGTGGCCTCGTAACTGCTGCAGCTTGAGATCCATGCCATGAGAAAGTCCCTACCCTGACACTGCCTAGAGGGTCAGGACCCAGAGACTCAGGGACTTAGGATACAAGGAAACATACTGGCAAAATAAAATAAAAAATAAAAATGAAGAACAAGTCAATGAAATGATCTCCAATGATATTCTGCTGTACTCATAGATTGGTACCTAACCTATTGTCAACAGAGAGGTTTTACCTAGCAACTGATGGAATCAGATGCAGAGATCCACAGCAAAACATCACGCAAAACATGGAGAATCCTGCTGAAGAGATGAAGGAAGGATTGTAGGAGCCAGAGGCATCACAAGAAACCCACAGAATCAACTAACCTGTGCTCATAGGGGATCACAGAACTTCATCAGCCAACAAGGGAGTGTGCTCAGGACTGACCTAGGATTTTTGAAAATACATTACAGTTGTGTAGCTTTGTCTTCTTGTGGGGCACATCTAACAGTGGGAGTAGGGACTGTCTCTGTCTCTCTTGCCTACTTTTGTGAGTCTGTCATAGGTTGCCTTATTCAGTCTTAATAGGAGAGGTGGTGTGTAGTCCTATTGCAACTTGATATGCTATGTCTGGTTGATATCCACGGGAGGCCTATCCAGGGTTTCTTCTTATTTTATTTTTAAGAGAATCGATGGGGGAGTGGATGGAGGGGAAAGGGAGAAGGACTGGGAGGAAAGGAGAAGAAACTGCAGCCATGAAAAAAAAAAAAAAAAAAAAACTATAGCCTGTGATAGCCTGTTAGCCTGTCCCTGTAATCCAGTGCTGGTTTCACACAGACAAGTAGATATCTGGGTTTATAATCTCTAGCTGAATTTATGATCTCTAAATTCATTGAGAAATACGTTTCAGAAAACAAGTTCAAAGTGTCTGGGAAATTTCCACCTCTGGCCTCCTCACACAAAAGTATACATGAACCATTGTTTGCATACAGGAATACAAACATCACATCTGTATATATGTATGCACAAACCCAAATACATACTACCCTCATACATATTTGTTTAAACAACTCTATGCATACCACATGCACACAGGCACATAAGAAAATGGAAATGTGAAAACAAAAACTATCCAAAGATAACCCAATGTACAAGAAGTAAATATTACTAGTATGTGAAATAATTTTCAATCTCATCATTAATACACTGTTTAAAAGTCAAGTGATAAAGTAAAGAATATGACTTTTACTTTATTTGCAAACATAAGTGTTTGTTTTCATTTCAGCTTTATGAAGTGGAAAGTCATTGGTCCTTTGGGTAAGACACAAAGCTTATTATTCTAAACAAAAGGATTCATCAGGGCAGTATTTTGTGTCAGTTTCCATTGCCTAGTCAAGGAGATGGTTCCAAGGAAGAAAGGCAGGAAGAACCCAGGCATTCAGTAAGAATGGGTTACAGGAGAGAGACTGTGATTTTAGGTACCCTGAAAGAAAGAGTTTCCAGAAAATCTGTCCATCCTGTTCTATTAGCCAAGTATTTTCCCCTTGAATTTAAGTAAATGCTTCATAGATAAAGGGGGGCATCCCTTGATTTATAAAACCTAGAGCTCTCAAGAAAAGGCATCTTTAAATTCCAGGGGTGGGGCGCCATCACTGCTAATTTTACCACCCAAAGATGTACTCTGGAGGAAGATTGCCTCTACCCTCTGTATTTTAAGGTATCTGTTTAAAGGACATTGTTTTAAGCAGAAAAGACACAATGTCCGGATTTATAGGGATAGCAGAAATAATTGAAGACTGTCTTTCATAGTAAATGAAGGTGAAGACTGAGTAACTGTAACATTATAATCATTTTATCCTCAGAAACACACAGAAAGACAGACAGACAGACAGACAGACAGACACACACACACACACACACACACACACACACACACACACACACACATACTGGTTTCCAAACACAGACAGTCACTATTGGTGTGCATTTCGACTGTTTTGTGCATTTTATATTTGGATATTATAACAGATTACTCTCAAAGCAGGTTTAAAACATGAATAAATATTGACATGATTCATATGATTTGATTCAGTAGGCTCACAAAAATACTATCTAAACTAGCATGATGCTTATAGTTTTATAAGCCATACTGTGCTACTGTTTTCTCTTTTTTATGTCAAAGTTAAAACATTTTATATAAAATAAGAATAATGTCTAAGACATTTTTAACAATAGTACAATAGAAAACATGAAGAAGCATTGCCTAAAGAAGAGATTTTAAGACAGTGTTAGATTAAAACTAGTTTCTTGTAAATCTGAAAAATTCATAGGTATAGATATGTGTGAAGATATACAGATTTAAACACATAAAAAGCAAATGCTGGTCTAAAATTAGAGTAATGAGAAGAAGAAAAGTTATCACACGATTGTACTCTTTTTCAGGGAAATCTTAATAATCTCAAATTCTGGGATTATAGGCATGAGCTACATTCAGCTTGCAGCCTGATTTTTCATTTTTACTTGAGATAAGAGCCTCGCTAAGTTGTCCCAGCTGCACTTTAATTTATGACCTTCCATCCTCAGCCTCCAAATTAAGTGTGATTCCAGACATTCTACTAGACCAGGCTAAGGAATTATTTTTATGCTGTTTTTGTAATTATCATGTAATTCATTGATTTGTTCACTTTTCTTTCCCCTGCAATTGCTCCCATTCTCTCTCCCTTGCTCTTTCTTAATTGTATTGCCTCTTTTTATACATTGTCTCTAATGCACGGGGGGGGGGAGAGAGAGAGAGAGAGAGAGAGAGAGAGAGAGAGAGAGAGAGAGAGAGAGAGAGAGAGATTTTATATACATTTAAAATGTTTTCAAAATATAAAGTTAAAGATCTATTATATTTTAGCTGAAAAGTTAAACTCCACTGTTTGGGTTTTCTTTGCCTTTCATGTCACAGACTCATTTTGTTTTCAAACACTGCAATGCAGGATTTCATAATTACATGAAAACTTACAAGTTAATTTTATTCATGCTTTATTGATCAGGAACTTGGAAAATAAAAGTGCTGTAGAAGTATATACAAATCCTAGCAACAACCAAGAGCCTCACTTCACTTTGGGTGTTCAAGCACTCACACTTTTCCCTTTCTACTTACAATATTTGTCTAAGGTGAGTAAAAAGTAAGAAAGTAAATAAAATCAGAGATCCCTTAGTCCTTCTCTTGATAGTAGTAGAAATATTCACCTTCAGTCTACCTGTAAACACCAACAACTTTCTCTGCTCAAACCTATGAACCGTTAATTTCTCCACCCACAACAATTCCCACAACATAAGTGTTGTCATTTGAAGAATGCCTTCCACAGACTCAAGTGCTTGAACACTTGGTTTCTAGCATTTATTGAAGCTTGGGAAGAATGTGGAAGTTATAGAGAATGAAGCCTCAAGGCTGGAATCATACATTGGGGTCTTAGTTCATCCTCCTTTATAGCTGGTCTCTGCTTCCTGACTTCTGATGCAATGTGACAAGCTGTACGCCTGTTCCTGCTCTCATGCTAAGTTTGTCATAATGGGATGATCCCCCTCAGAAGGTAAAATAGAATAAGCCCATCCTCCCTTTTATTCAAGTTCTATGATTGTAACCAGGACAATGAACCATTTTCTGCCTTCAGGAGAGAAATTTGAGAATATAACTCTAGGTATCTGTGCCAATATTAAGTGGAGACACTTGAACCCATTCTCTACATATTAATTATGAAGTATTTGTATATGTATTCAAGGGCATACCATTCAACTAAGTAGAGTATTTTATTTTAAAACATAACAAAATTTTAGAAGTTATTTCTGTCTACTGTCTTCACAGATATAGTTTTATATTGGAAAATTTTTATGGTCTTTTGAGAATGCAACCATTAAGAAGCAAAACGTTTAGCCATTTAAGAACCTGTTGATATAATAAGACTATTTGAGCTGTTATCTTAAATTATGTTTTCTCCCCCATGACTCATGAAATGCAATAATCTCAGTCACTAATGCAACCACGCTTGTTCTGTCCATTCTCAACATCCACATGAATTAGATTCATCCTCCAAAGTAGCTTCTTGTCTTACCACTCTTCTGCTTTCTTAGGCACATCCTGTGATGACATCCTTCTAGAATATCTCCACTCACTTACTATTAAAGCATTAATCAGCAGTCCTAGTATACAGAATAGAAAGCTTAACATTGTTTCATAGATACTGTTTCTACATTGTATGGATTACACTTCACATAATCTTTCTGTCAAGTTCTGTTTGACCATGTTTAAGGGACAGCATGACATGGCTCCTGCCCTTGGAACAGAGACGTGGGCTTTCCCAAGTGTTGATGGTTGCTGTGGGCATGGAGCTTGTATGTATAATGTACATATTTTCACTTATTGAGGAATGTTCTCTCTGCCACAATAATCAGAAACCACAGGAGTCCTGGAGGTGAGGGTGTGTCTATGTCTCAGAAAAAAAAAATGGTAGAATGCAGTGACCTTCAAAACAGCCATTATGGTTGTGGGAAAGAATGCTGAAAACATGAGTTCAAAAATATATCATTTCTTAACTACGCAAAATGTAAGAACGCAATATGAATTGTATAAAGTGCTTCACAGATCTAAAGGAACAGTGGCAGCTACAGTATGAGATAGCTTGTCAGAAAGTTACTAAGGAAAGAGATAAGGAGATTTAGGGAGTGGTGATCACAAGGTGATCCCAACCAGATAAACTTTTTGTTTCTGCTTACAAAGGCAGGTGGATTCCTGAGTTCAGCATCAGCCTCAGACAGAGCTCAGTTTGTTCCAGGCATGGCCAGCATGGTAATTTCAGGGCAGGGTCTCACCCAATTGTCTTACTGTCTGTGCTTGTGATTAATGTCTGTTTTCTAAAAACCAAGGGGCTAGGGTCATGAAATGATGATTCATGAACTAGTCAAAGGAACCTGGAGTAAAGACTGGATTAATATGTAAAAAAAAAAAAAAAAAAAAAAAAAATCCTGGGCCTTTGTTCTGCAAGCGATGAGCTATATAGAGAGTTATAGAACATCAAGAGAAAACTGTCTCAAGCAGAGTAGAACACAGAGAGAAATCTGGAAAGAAGTCTTGAGCAGAACATAGGTTGTCAGTTTGTAACCCAATTTGAATTTAAATCATTTGTTTGCTGGTCTCAGGCACCCCTTCTTTCAGGAACCCCTCTCCAAGCAGACACTATTCCTTTGTATCTTTTTAATCTAGCCACACATGTTTCTTTTCTATTTCTTAAACTAGTTCTTTTATCTACAACTCAAACACAGTACAATACATTCCCTGTGATATTACATGTACTTGGGGACTGGATTGTGAATGAATTGATTTCAAACCAATTTGTGAAAAGTCCCTTATCTGAACTACTTTACTGCTCAACTCTTGCTTCTGATCTTCTACATCCTTCCTCAAGCCTTCCCTATTTCCTCCAATTAACAGTTAAATAGATCTTTTGTCTTCACTGAAGTAATGGTTTTCAAGACAAGTTTATTGCTCCTTGACTAATATCTGTTTTTATTAGCATCTCTAACAAGTGTACCACTCTTTAGTAATGCCCTTGGTTACTTAATGAGACCACAGAAGGAAGACTATCAGCTTTATGTATGCCATATCTTAACTATAAATATCAAAATCAGGTATCATATTGAGGATCTGTAATATATTACTGTCCATTACCAGATTTTTCCTGTATAAAAATATACTCATAGAGTTTTCCTATTTACCACAGCCAGTGTAGAAACCTTTGGTGTTTTTTCTTTTTTCTTTTCATTTTCTCTCTTTTTTTTATTGGATATTTTATTTATTTATATTTCAAATGTTATTCCTTTCTCTGTTTCCCCTCTGGACATTCCCTATCCCACCAGTGTTTCTTACTACTGTTGTTGTTGTTGCTGTTGTTGTTTCATTTCCATGATAGGAAAAATCTTCTGTCATTTACTTTATTTGTAGGCTGTATACTATTTTGCTTTCCCTATGTATTTAGATTTCTTTTTATTGTATCTTCTGGTACATGACATATAAATTAGATTTACTGGATTACTGAAGTTGTTGATTCATTAGGCCCTTTGTATAAAGAAACCAATCCATTTTGTCATATGAAAGTGAGAAACATTAGCTATATTATCCCCAGTGTCAAAGGAAAACATCATTCTTATTATTCATGTTCAACTAAAAAAAAAGAGAGAAAGTAGTACTACTAGAGATTTAGAGATATAAAAATGATAGCTTTCAAAAATAGGTAGCTATATTCAATCCTTTTCCAATTAATATATTTCTCTACTGCAGGAAGCCAGGGGTTTGGCCTGGCTTAGCTATATTAGCAAGCATGTGCTATAGGTTTTTCAGGTTAGAGTCACTGGATCCTGGGGTACAATGTGCCTTCCACTTCCTGAGAGACTAATGAAGTCCCGCAGGCAGTGAAGCATTCAGGCCTCTTTGTGTTTTTCTGTATGTTCATCCCCTTTGTGGTCGAAGAGGCATGAAAGCTTGACAGGATGATTGGTCTTAGATATTTATCTTTGTACACGGTATAGCTTGCAAATGTCATTGTATCCTGGGAACTATGAGTATTGATCCTGGCAATTGCGATTACATTCTGTTTCTGATAAAGGTATAAAAGTCTAAATGTTCTCAATAAAATTGTCACAGCCTTAGTTGTGCTCTGGCATGATTTAATCCCTTGAAACCGTAATAGGTGACCTTGGCCTTGGTAAGCACAGATGCTTCTACACTCCCAACTTTATTCTCCTGTAACCAAGTAAGCTTTCCATCAATGGGAAGGAAGTGAAGAACATTTCTTTTGTTGGAAATCTGTGTGTGGTGTCCGTGATTTCATATTTTTATTCCTTCGTATTGGATTAAATAGATACAAAGAGTTGCTCACTTTAAAAGAGAATATGAGGGCCAGCTTGATGACTATGAAGATCTGAAAATCTGAGTTTCGTTCCCAAGGCATACATGGCACAAAAGAATAAGCTCTATAAGTTGTTCTCTGACTTCCATATGCTTGCAATACAATTTGGGTGCCAACACATGCCCACACACAATAAACAAAATATAATAAAAATTAAATTATTGACTCAATTATTCTTGTACAGTGAAAATCAGACAATTTGTTTGACCACATGTCTGACCAGAATAAACTACCATTCCCAATGTATAATATAAAAATTATGGTAATGTTATTCAACTCTAGCCAATGTGCATAAGGAGAAACTATATATGCCATTTACAGGTAGACCAGATGCCAAAATGCAATGTGGAAAAGTAAAAAGCAGAAATAGTTATGGCTCCGTTCCTATGTTTAAAGAGCTCAGCGTTTTAAAGTATAATTTGATACATCCCAGTTTCATGCATGAAGTCAAGCTGAGACTCTGATAAAGTTGGCAAATGAAATTGTTTAATATCTTCCATCCATGTGTTTTAGTTTCACAAATATATTTGAATGGTGGTCAAGCATCTTCTGGGAGATAAGTAATGACATGCACATTCAATACTTGGTTACTTACCGATATATTTATGAAAAGCACTTTTGGTGAACTTTGACAGAAGGAGCACAAGAAATGGACATGCATTAAAACATCTAGGAGGTATATAGTTTCTAGAAGTAAATTCACCATAGCTGAATGATGATGGATTCAGCAAACACAGGTATCATTAAAAGGAAAAATTGCCTCTGAAAGTATAATGACTGTATTTGACATGCCTCTCATCTGACCCAGCAATGCTCAATTTGTGAACATGTTTAAACTTCAACATATATTCAAGAAAAGGGCATTAGTAAAGCAGATGCAAATGAAGAACTTGAACAACAGGTGGCTGTGTTCTTGATTCCTAAGAAAAATGAAGGGTGAAGGACAGTGGTCAATAAGAGTTGGGTAACTCAGCAGAGGAAAACATTGATGAGTCATGTCAGGGATAATAAAGCCAATTTTGTCTGCCTTTGGAGAATGAATCTAGCAGAAAATATAGCAGATATTTACAGCCAACCATTGGACTGAGGTCAAGGACCCCTGTGAAAGAGTTAGGGGAAGGAAAGAAGAAGCTGAAGCAGATGGCAACTCCGTAGGAAAGCCAACAGTTTCAACTAACCTGGATACCATACATGGGCTGGTCTGTGGCTATATGTGCACATATGTAGCAGAGGACTGCCTTGTCTTGCTTCAAGTGATAGAGAATGTACCTAACCCAACCCTCTGTCTTCTTTCATGATAATGTAGGGTATTCTTAAAACTTTGCTGGATTCAAATCACAACTGGTACAATCTCCACTCAGTATAACTTAGCAACAAGGCAATTACTAGAATTTTACTTAAAAGAAAAAATAAACAGAAAGATAATAAAAGAAAATAATAATCAACTTTACAGATTGTCTTTAACAGATTCATGCAGCCGAGTTTTAATTGGATGCACAGTGTTTGTGGCCATGGGAGTTCCTCTGATCTGGTCTTATAAAAACCTGCTACTTGTGAAAGGCGACTTGACACCATATGCACTTACCTTAAACTCTAATTCTAATATGACTATTAGTTGTACTCTGTATGTGACTTCATTACTTATTCATATAGAAGGAGGATGGTCATAGGTCCATGGTTCAGATTTAGCTGTCCATGTTGAGCAGGCTACTGGAATGTTACGAGTTTCATCACTGTATTACCCTGAAATAGAGAAGACATGGCCTGTACTTCTTTTAAATTGTCATTTCCAGCAGATCATTGAAATGCATTACTTTCTACTCTTGATGGACAGCACAATATTACATATCTCTCCTCGATACCTTCAACCTTACTCTATTATATCCATTCATAAGCATGTTACTATGCTCATATCTTTGATGTTTACACATTTGTCTTTCCTTCCAGCCGATATCCTAAACACTTTGCAAATGGCATCAAAATGTTGATAACTTTTGTGTCCATACTACTTGTTTGGAGTAATGCCACAGTGCTATATGCCTTCTGTTCTTATTTATTTCCCTTGAAAATAAAACTGTGATATCACAAACATTTATTTCTGAGAAATGAGTAGATAGTTTTTTTTATTTACCAAATACTGGAGCATAGTATATTATATCCTTTTCTCCATAATAAAATGAAATAATTTTATAACAAAAATCCATAAACAAAACTAAAATTTGTGAGATATTGTATAGGTATAGTAATCTTTGTTCTGGCAACAATACAGATTCACATCTCTGATTTCCAATGATTCAACAATATGATCATGTGAACTTCTCTTTAAATCAGTATTACCAAACACACAGACACCAAAAGTATATCATGTAGCATATTTTATTTCTATGTACATCTCGCACTGGTAGATGGTTCTAGATAATAGAATAAAATAAATAAACACATTAGTGAAAAAAATAATACCAGTAAAAAATGAATCATTCCTGGCTAAGAAAACTATAAAATGGTCAAATAAAATGTCCATGTTTTCAGTAGATGTATTTTAAATATTTTATACATGTGTGGGAAAACAGAAAATGCAATATGTGTTAATACTGACAATAATTCATTATCTGTGCAAGTCATAATTGGATAGCTTAAAGAAAGGATATTGTAATTATATTAACTCATTTTGGGGTGGTTAATGTAACAATATTATACCCTGCTGAGTCTCATTACTTAAGTGAAGCTACAATTTAGTTTTCCTGCTGACAATCCTATTATATTTCCTATTCGAAGGCAGATAGTAACTTATTTCAAATTATTACTATTTACCTAAGGAAAGGATTTATCAATACTGTATGATCTGAGAGGCCAGCTATCTCCTTTCATGCACTGGAGAAAAATCAAATATATTTGGTTACCCCAATGCAAAAATAAAATCTAGAATTTTGGTGCCAATGCCTGGAAATTTGCATCACCACAGTAGAAACAAAAAGATGAGATGATGATACATAACAGAGTAGAGACATCTGTGTTGCCTGTCTCTTGCTGAAGAAGGTTTTCAGGTTTGACTTGCATTATCTTCAGAATTACCCCAGGAAGAAGTCATGTTTGCTCTCTAGGATAAAACCTATGGCAGCTTAATCTTTATTGGCTTCTTTTATTTTATTCACATTACTGCTTCACCCACACACATTGTTTTAGCTGTGAATACTTACACATGTGTCATTTTTACATAAACCATCAGTTTAAAGATTATTAAAGAAAGTGAACTGAAAGATGTGTGAAGTTGTTAGATATCTACCCATGCTAAATACATTTGGCCTCCTCTCTGTCTCTGTCTCTGTCTCTGTCTCCCTCCCTCCCTCCCTCCCTCGCTTCCTCCCTCCTTCCCTCCCTCCTTCCCTCTGTTCTCTCTCTCTCTCTCTCTCTCTCTCTCTCTCTCTCTCTCTCTCCCCACACCCAGCAATATCCCAGACACTGACTGTTCTATTGGTGTAAGATTTAGAATGAAGAAACTATCGATAAGAATCTACAGTTAAATAATAAGGCATGTATATTATGATTTTAAAAATTGTGTTTTGATGATGTAGAGGTACCACCACATATTTTATTATCAAAAGGTAATAAATCTTTATGTGATGGACTTGAAATCTTGTCCTGTGTATCAGTGTGTGTGCTGTAATGATGAATTCTCAAATCCTGATCACTTGCAGAATGAGGAAGGTTAACCTTTCTCTTTTTTTTCCAGATGTCACCCCTGAACAAGTCCAGGTAAAGCAGTGGCCTGAGAGATATTGTCTGGTTGATAGAATAAACAGCAGAGGGAATCCCCAAAATACCTAGTCCTGAAGAGAAAGAGATGTCACAACTCATTATCCCAAACTCATTTTGTGACACTGACCACAGTGTGGTTGATACTATTAATTCTACCATGATCATCAAAGATAGAGTGGGGGAGCAGACATAGAACCTCAGTAGTGGATTGTCTTTGCACATCAGCAGCATCTGTTTTCCATCCAAGCAGCTCTATGGCTGATGATGAGGGGAAAAAAATAATATTGTGGTTGCTGCACTTTCTGTAGCATTTAATTTGATAATTATCTTGTATCAAATTGTTTGTTCTTTGCTCTTTAAAATACTTTTGTTGTTGTTGTTGTTGCTGCTGCTGCTGCTGCTGCTGCTGCTGCTGCTGCTGCTGCTGCTGCTGTTGCTGGTACTGGTGGTGGGTGTGGCATACATCTTTAATCGCAGAACTCAGGAGGCAGAGGCAAGCAGATCTCTGTGAGTTCAAGGCCAGCCTGGCCTTCAAATCAAGTTTTAGGACAGCCAAGTCTACCCATAGAAATCCTGTCTTTAAAAAAATAGAAAAATTTAATTATGTATATGTATCTTTGTGGGGGTGTCTGTGCGTGAGTGTGAGTAACATTGGTACTGGTCCTCTGTAAGAACAATATACGCTTTAAGTTAAGTTATACCAATGTTCAACTTGGAAAATCAGTAAGTTTACTGAAATTACTTATGGAAATATGGGTGAGAATTTTACTACATAAGCAGGATGAGTAAAAGAAAGTTACATCATCAGGAAGCTGTCCACAAATAAGTGACAACTCATTGAAGCGGTAGACCTGGAGTTCTCTGCATGACTTACAGAAGCTTAATCAGTCAAAGAATCTCCTCAAATTAACTTAGCAGGTGAGCCAGCTAAGCAGGTATTTATTGTGTGTGTAACATAAGGATGGACCTTGTATATCCAATTAGTTTCATGAACTTTTTGAGACCTTCAAATTGGTTGTATCTTGTGAGTCTTGTGAGCCTGTCAAATCCCTCTGGGATGGAATGTTTCTAGTCTGAGCACATTTCTAAAAACACCCCAGTAAGTGTAACTGCTAATGAAATAAGAATGGATACTGTTACAAAAGAGATATAAGTTAGTATAACTTTCTGAAAAACATTGAATAATTTGGGAGTTGTGATCCATTTTTATCTCGGTGCTCTCATTCAGAAGATAGTATTTAATGCATACACACGGACCTGTAAGAACCCTGTCTATTGTGGAAATATTTGAAATGGTAGCAGTAAAGGAAGATTTCCTTGATAGAAGTCTGGATAAGCAAACTGTAGTTTATTTATTCAACTATATAGTATAAAGCAGGTAATTTGTAAGAATAAGATGGTCCGATATCAAAATGAGCCTTCAACACAGAAATGTTACAATGTTAGAAAGGGAAAAAAGGAACAGATATGCATATATATGACCTAATGCTAATAAATGTTTTTGAACACCAACATTACTTCTGAAATTTGAGATATAGTGCATAAAATCTCTTGTGATATCAGCTAGGAGAATTTGAGAAACTCTTAGCTTTAAATATTCACTGTCCCTGACATCAACCTTTTCAAATATGGAATTCAGGATGTAATGCTTTTCAAATTCATTGGATATGGCAAAAGTCATGTTCTAGCATTTTAGAGATTAAGTTTCAAAATGATAATTGCCTGTGCTGAGGAAACTAACTTGTATATCAAAAGCTATGCTGTGGAGAGAGGCCTCCAGCTGGCAGTCAATGAATATTGAGAAACTGAGTTCTGACAATAATGATGTCCTGGCTTATAAGCTGCTCCACTTGTAGCCCACCTATCACATGAGACCATGACATTGGATGACTCCTTTGTAACAGCATTATTCCTGATCTTGAAAAATAGTTATATAGCCAAGAAGCAGGTAATTCCACAGAATCAATAAGAACAATGACAAAGATAACAAAGTGAATGGGCACTGTTCTTAACCAATGATTTTGAGAATATTTTTTTAAGCGTCAAAGATAATTAATACAGGAAAGGTAAACAGTTGACAGAAACTGTGTGCCAGGTTGACCAAATCAGTATGTTATCCTCAGTGTACTCCTGTTTCTTTTTCTTTAGCTTGGCTTTGCTCTGCTCTGCAGTTTAATCCTTATGTTGGTAACCCAGGGCAGCTGCAAACTATAAATTATTCCTCATATCTACCAAGTGCTCTTCCATGCAAACTGTAAAAGAAAGCACATACAGGAATTAGTATTTTCTAGGCAGCATATTTTAAAAAGTGAGTAGGACCCATTGAAATTCATTGTAAAAATATATTTAATTTATTCAAAGTATTCAGAACTTACTTCAGAATTTAAGCTGCACAAGTGTTAAGCTAATGTACATTTGTCTTTTTCCTATAAATATACACACAAATACATATTTCATCAGACTTCAGCTAAGAGTGTAACTTCAAATTTTAAATGTTTTCGAAATATATTTGAAGGCTTTAAGTAATAAAATTCAATGTTAAATAAAAACACTTGAAAGTCCCAATTTCTACATAAGTATTCAACAGTCACACGTCCAGAGGCTGCCCTATTAAAGAGTCTGACACCAGGGGATATTTAGACTCAGAAAGAACTTTGTTTTTTTCTTTTTTTTTTTTTTTTGGTTTTTGTTTTTTTTGTTTTTTTGTTTTTTTCTCTAAACTATAATCATTTTTCATTTCTATTACTGCTTTTGCTCTGTGAGTCATACAAGATTTTTGATAATGATCCATGTAAATGGACAAGAAATCCCATTTTAGGAAAGTGCTCAGCTCCTTCTGTATTAGATTTATCCCAGAAAGTTTGAAAAATATCCCCCACTTACATTGTCAAGGTCAGAGAATCTGGTAGACTTGGTAGTTGCTTTGTTACAATCTAGGTTTTACTGAGCTTTTGAGAGAAGAGTGATTAAAACACGGGGGCAGCACATTCCTACTTGTCTAATCGAGTAGGCTCTGGGCTCTTTCAGGTGGACTCTAGGTATAGTGTTTTGTTGTTTTTTTCCAGGTGATTTATCTATATAAGGTCTAGTTTCCCTGACACAGAGAAATGGCAAGTAAAAATGCTGATCAAATCTATTAAAAATAAAGGATGACTTTATACTTGATATTAACCATCACATGCTTTTTCATACTTCCTAGTGTATTTATATAAAATAGATATATAATATTGTCATATCATCTAAGGTATTCATGTGTACATATATTACACATGTATGGGCATAAATATTATATATACCAGTGCATCTGTTTGTGTTCATGCCTTTATGTCTCACATTCTCCTGAGATGATGCTGTTCCCTGACTTGTCATTTCTCACTGGATTCTTTTGTAAATAACTGTGTATTTTGTTTTATCCCATTTTTGTTCATCATGTCTTTTGACTGTTATCTATATTGTATCTTTTCTGGCTCCAAAGAGAATAAACAACAACATTGTGATTCTGACATTTCAGGTAATCACTTGGAAATAATCTTGCTCTCATAGTATTCCTCATGGTAGACTCAACACTAATGAAGCTCTAGAAATTATTGTATGTTGCAGCAGTACAATTTGTAGCCAACAAGAAGATTGGACTTTTCAGATACACAAAGAATTTCTTGTTAAATTCAGAGATCTATACCTTAGTCTTGAGTTCTTAGTGTCCTTCAATTAAATGTCCTTAAATAATGCATACCATAATAGCAATATCTGAAATTTTTTGCAGGGTTGTGTGACTTTTGTTGTAATTTACAAATATTTAAGTTTTAGATTTTTTGATAGTTTGTTGGATTGCCTGTCCATTTGTTAGTTTGTTTGTCCCTACTAAAACTGCTAATGGCCACGAACCAGAATTACCTTATGGGCTTGTTAACTTATTGGCTTATTTTCTCCTCTAGCTAGGCTGTAAAAGTCTCTGCCTGGTGGAAGGACTGTCAAGGAATTAGTTATAGAAAGATCCTTGTCAAGTGTCTCAGAGGAACAGATAGAACATTTGCATATGAATGTTTAGAAGTTGACAGAAAGACCAATGTCAATTTTCCAGATTAGGTGTAGAGTCATGTCACAAATTGGTAGTTTATTTGTAAAATTATGCTGTAATGAAATTATTTACATTTATTTTCTCTTTAATTTTATGTTAAGATCCTATCTTATAGAAATAAATGAGTTCATTTATGTCAAGTATACTATTAAAATCATTATATTAAATCATTGGAAACATTCCTTGTTTTTATCATAAAGGATACTTACTGTATAATTTCCAGTTTGATGATTCTGAAAGTGTATAACCTGAAGGAAAGATTATGGGTGTTTTTTTTTTTTTACTATACAGTCAAAAATTGTTTGCATGAAGACTTTTTATAATATAGGAAATACTGTGTGACTTTAAGTTAAAATATTAAATATATATATACATATATATATATATATATATATATATATA
>NC_034593.1:65163280-65171003 GCF_900095145.1 Mus pahari
TTTGCCACATATGGTCTGAAACAGACACTTACAGGTGTTTAAAAGTATTGCAGAATATTCCACAAATAAATTAATAGAATTATCATAGTCATATAGGTCTTCTAATCAGAGTATTTAAAAAATAAAAGATGATATCTTGAAATAGCTTTGATTTGCATTTCTGTGAAGAGAGAGTAAGTTGAACATTAGTTTTAAGTGTTTCTTAGGCATTTATCCTTCCCCCTTTCTTCATTTTTTATTGGTTATTTCATTAATTTATATTTCAAATGATATCCCACTTCTTAGTTTCCCCTCCATGAGGGTTCTCCCCCCCCCACCTACTCATGTCTCAGCATCCTAGCATTCTCCTATGCTGGGGCATCGAGCCTCCACAGGACCAAGGAGCTCCCCTCCAATTGATGCCAGATAAGTCCATCTAGTGCTACATAGGCAACTGGAGCCATGGGCACCTCCATGTGCACTCTTTGGTTGAGGATTTAGTCCTTGGAGCTTGGGGTTGGGGGTGGGTGGGTGGGAAGGGAGAGGGTATTTCGTTGATTGACATTGTTGTTCTTCATATGGGTTAGCAAACCCCTTCAGCTCCTTCAGGCCTTTCCCTAACTCTTCCAATGTGGTCCTTTTGACAATACTCTTTCTATTTAGATTTGGGATTCCTTGTTTTTTTTGTTTTTTTGTTTTTTTTTGATTATTTGTTTTGTATTAAGAAAGTTCAGGGGCTGGAGAGATAGCTCCATGGTTGAGAGCGTCGACTCCTCTTCTGGAGGTCCTGGATTCGATTCCCAGCAACAAGGTGGGAACCCCCCACACACACAACTGTCTGTGAAGGGATGATGGGATCCGATACCCTCTTCTGGTATGTCTGGAGACAGCTACAGTGTATACACACACACACACACACACACACACACACACACACACACAATATTTTTTAAAAAAAGACAATTTAGGGTTTTGAGTTCTTTATGTATTTTATAAATTAGCCCTCTATCAGATGTATGACTGATAGAAACCTTTTCTATATTCTGCTACATTATCTGAATAACTTTTTAGTTTCATAAGTCCATTTTTAATTGTTTTTCTTCATTCATGTGCTCATGGTATTCTGTTCAGAGATTGCTTCCCTGTACCAATGAGTTCGAGACTATTCCTCACTTTCTCTTTTACCAGATTCAGTGTATCTGGCCTTATATTATCCCTTGATTCATTTGGAGTGGAGTTTTGTGCAGAGTAATAAATATGAATCTATTTGTATTCTTCTTTGTGTAGCCATCCAGTTTGACCAGCAGCATATGTTAAAAATGCTGTATTTTTTCCAGTGTGTATTTCATGAGTCCATAGGTGTGTGGATTTATGTCTGGCTCTTAAATTCATTTCTATTGATCAAAATATGTGTTTTTATTTTAATACCATTTCTCTTTTTATTACTATATCTCTGTAGTGCAATTTGACATCAGGGATGGTGGCATAGGCTAAAACTAAATACTACTGTTTCGGTAAAGGAGTATAGTAATAAAATGACTCCTGATATCATTCTGTTATATTCCTAGATAAGTGTCCTCCTCAGCCATAGCCCAAGAGGTATCCTCCAGCAGTGAATGAGAACAGCAGTAATCCATAAAACTTACAACGATAAAGTGCAGAGAGTGGGGAACCAGGAGACAGAGTCCTAAATCAGATGTCTCCACCACACTCAGTCCCTTTCTCAGGGAAGTATGAGCATGGGGAGACAGAGATAAGTGAGCCAGTTGGAATTCTGACTCCGAGGAAACAAAGCCTTCTAAGCATAGTAGGATAGATGCCCATGTAAACTCACAGAGACTGTGACAGAATGCACACAATCTCTATGTCTAAGCCAGCTGGAGTCCCAGTCCTGAAAGACACAAACACTCATCCATGACTTAGAACCTATCTTTAATTGATTAACACACACAAAGGAAAAAACTAATTTTCCCCAACAGACTTTCACTGAATATACAAATGACACTTAAGGACAAGCACCTTGCTCAGTAGTAGATGGCCAACCCAATAGAATTTTTGAAGGTTTGGTCTCTTAATGCTTTGTCTAGACATTTACAAATGTTTTATACCCACAGCCTTTTGACTACATAATATGGGATGCAGTTATGTGTTTTTCTGGGGTTTCTGAGTATGGGAATGTGTGTATTTGAGTCTATATTTGTTTCTTGTGCTTTTTCTGCGACTCTTAGTTTTCTTTTTCTGTGCTTGTTTTTTACTTTTCTTCTTTTAGATGACTGTTCATTTTCTGATGGAACAGAACAAGAAGGAATTTGGATTTGGGTTGGGTATAGATAAATAGTATCTGGGACTATTTGGGTGAGAGGGGTAACATAATTACAACATTTTTGCCTGAAAAAAATATTCTCTCCCAAAAAATGAAGAAAAAAGTAATAAATAAGTAAATATGGGAATATCAGAATTCAGGTTCACCATTAGCGTCATGGAGTTTAAAGCCTGTCTGGATGAAATGAAACCCTGTCTTAACAAAACAAAATTGAATGAAATGCAAAAAGAAAAAAATGTTGAATAACTAGATTATCAGAAATATCTACTATTTCACATGATACTTGCATAAATTTTGTTTAAGAAATATTGCAACAGAATAGAAAACAATGTAGAGTAGACTCAATGATTGAATTTCTGTCTTTGCTTTAAATGTGTATTTTGTAGGTTTTTGACTGGAAAAATGTTCTTCTTAGAGGTCATAGTTACAAACACAGCAATATTCATACAGGAATGTTACCATTTACCTAGAAGAATACAGAAAGATGTGCACTCTATTGGCTTCTTAAAAATATAAATATTCTTACTCTGCAGTGTAAACTTCTAGAGTTAAGTATTAGTGAAGCCCATACAGTGAAGTAGAAGTAAAAAAAAAAATTAGCTAGATTTGTTGATTAACTTCTAGAGGTTGCTAAGTAAAGAATGAAGTCAATTAAACTTTCTGCTTGTATAATAGCTATTTTTAGAAATGAAGAACTCAGACAGATGCAATTTCTGAGCAAAAGACTAATATGTAATTTCTGAGTTAACAATTTTTCACTAGACATTTTGGGTATCCTTATATTAATAAGATTTTGAACATGTATGAAAAAGAAACAAATGGATCATCTTAATAATGGTAATTTTAAAAGGTCAAGAAAAGTGGCTAAATAACTCATTGTCTATTGGTTTTATAATCATTTTTATAGTCCACTGTAAGTAATTTTGTATTTATTTCTTGAATTTGAAATTCCAACATGCGTTAATGTTTCCTTTATTATCCCTTTGAATATAAATGATAATAAATTTGTTTGAAGTAAATATTCTACCTTTTGTTCTCATATGGGATCTTTCAAGGTCTTGAAACTTGTTTTTAAAAAGGCTTGGTTGAAGAGTAGCTCTAAAAGTTCATTTGTCAAGAAAAAAATTGTGCACTGCTTATTTAATACTGTATATTTATATATCAAAATTATATATAAGCATGAAGTTTTATTGACTAAATATACGTGGCCACAAGTGAAAATTGATATTTGCTATTCTAATAATTATCAGTAAATTTTTATGTTCAAATAAAATATTTCATACAAATACAAGATATTAAATGCAGATCAAATAGCTAAAATAGATACTAATTGTTTAAAAATGCTTTTTCTTCTCATTCTTTTGCATATATAATTTATCCATATATTAAACCTACTAATTCAGAAAGAAATCAATATCTAAATGTGATAGCAGTTCCCATATGTATTACAAATGAGTTACCACTGAAAATACTCTCATTAAGAAAGAAACATATATAAGACTAGAAATTATAAAAAATATTTTCATGAAATTTCTCATTATTTAATATAAGGAGTTTCACTTGCTCCTTTTTATCTGTGAGGTCTTATTCAAGGAATTGGAAATTAACTTAGTATTTTGGGGTTTAGAAATATTTTTACTGGGTGGTAATGTGGATGTATGAAATAATATTACATTAAAATGAGTTCACATTCAATATCAACGCAATTTTAATGTACATTTTAATAACTAATGGTTTTAAATTAATTTTCAAACATTTGCTGATCATTTCCATTTCTTCATTTGAGAACTGTTTATTCCTTTTGTTAGTATATTTACTGATTCACTTGTGCGGATGAGCGTGCATCTATGTCTGCATGCATGCATGTGTGTGTGTGTGTTTGTGTGTGTGTGTGTGTGTGTGTGTGTGTGTGTGCTTAGAAAACTAAAAAGAGGATCACGAAAGGGAAGTACAGGATCTAAAGTGGGACAAGGGAGATGCTAAAAGAAGCCATAATGGAATCAATATGAAAGGAAAGTTGAAAGGTTGACTATTGGTTTCAGAAGAAAGAAAGTGAGTGGGTGACAGGAAAAATGAATGAATCGGAGAAAAGTATACCATCACATATGCAGGAAACTATCCTAATAATACTCTCTATGTTATATGCTGATTTTCAAAAATAATAAGAAAGCTGGCTGAAATAATTTCTAACTGTTTTGTCAAGTTTTTTAAATTCCTACATATTATTTTCAGTCTCCTCAAAGGTTCTCTGCCCTACATCTCTTGTATTCTAATTGGTCCATAAATTTATTTACAAGTTGTTATATACCTTCATCACCAATGATTTTTATAATGATGCTAATCATGATCTATTTCTAAGAGAGCATAATAATTTTAAGGACATGTGAATTGTACATTAGCTTGGTAAATTGTTATTGTTATTTTAGTTCACGTGAAGCTGGCTCTGAAAGCAGGCTTGACACCCATCTCCATTTCTGACACAAGAATGTTTGTCTTATACTGTCCTACAAGACCTGGTAAACCGGTGATCCCTACCTCCATGACAAAAAGCAAAGATAATAGAAAACAGCACAAGAGTAAAAACATTTCACCCTTAAAAACACCTAGAAAAGAAAATATTTCCAACAGAAGTGCTGTTATTTTTTTCTGTAATTTAAAATGGCATTGGACAAGGGAAGTTGGAAGGTCAGTCCTGGAGAGAAAGTTCAAAGAGGAATTACAGCTGACTAACACAACTTCCCAAATATGATTATGCATGATATCAAGAACATGAAATTTAATGCTGTCATTTGTATCCTGTTATTTGTCCTTTTACATGGAAGTCTCACCCTGCTAGAGGGGTCGTACTAAATAGGAGCCTCTAGTTGGCAGCCATAAAGGGACCTCCTCAGTGGGATTCTGCTGAGTGACTGAGTACCTGATATGATGATATTTTAAACCTCCATCTCTTCCTTACTGAATATAGTCTCATTCAAATAAAAGTATATGTTTATCAAAGATCATTCTCTAAACTGTATGAAATAGTAATCCTATAATTTAATGAGAAAATGTAATAAAACAACACCTAAAAATGCTAGAATTAAAATCCTAGTCTTAATATATGTAATGTAATCTAATATATTATGCAATATTCTATATAATATAATGATATATAAATACATATTTGTAATTTTCCATGTGATATACTGTAATATATAAATATGTTAATATAATATAAACATTATATGCATACAATAAATATATAATATAAATATATTTAAATATTATGTAACATATAATTATATAATTAATATGTAATATAATATATTTTATATTTTATATCATGGATAAATATTAACATTATTGTACATCCACTCTTTGATGACAAAAGATTTAGACCATGAAAGGTTCTTTTTGTTTTTACTTTCCACTTCATCCTCTAACTTGTTTTGATTGTTCTACAAAGACAGAAAGTATCTGTTTGCTGTACAGTTTTAAGAGTCAAGAATTTCATGAATGATTTTCCTTAAATATGTCTGAACAAAGCAATGGACACAGCATTTGAACATCCCATAGAAATAATATTTTAAAAATTTGGACATTGTTTAAAGAAGATGTTTGTCAACTGTGAGTTAATCCATATGGTGGTCCATGGGTTGAGTTTAGATGGTTTTATTTTCAAAAAAGACTAAAGCATAGAGGTGTTGGAGGGTTTTCTTTCAGACACTCAGTGTGCAGTCACTCCTGAAGAGAATCAGGTCAGAGTTCACATACTCATCTCACTTTTCAATAACTTACATTTCCTCTCAAATTGAGAACTAATATTTTCACTTTGAAGAATATAATTTTATAAAATAGTAATAGATGCAATTAAAAATCACATAAATTAATTTTACAACCTTCTAGATTATGATATGAATACAACTTGTGAACTTTTTCTAATTTAAAGATAACAAGTATCTCTACCTTAGTATTTCCTGCTATCTTCAAAAGACACCTAAACTGCCATCTAGGATTTTAGACTTATTACTTTATAGAAATCCATATAGTCAACAAATACTTTCCCCCATTCTTTGGAACCAGCATAGGGATTTTATAGTGTTGGTTTTCTAATAATTTAGTAAGTAGGATGAAATTAAATGGATTATCAGAATTTGAAGATTTCACAAAAAATTCACTGTAAATACCAAGGATGAGCAAGTTTATAGAATCTTTCATGTGAAAAGTAACTGACTCTACAAACTAACAGTAGAAAACCAGAAATTTAAAAGATAATGCTATTTAAAATGCTTGTTTTATATTTTGAGAATAAGGGAATAATCTCATTTTCCCTGGCTTTTCTTCTTTTCAAACATCTCAGATATCCCAAATATCCTAGATATCCCATATATTTCAAACACATTGCCCCTTTCCTTCATTAAAACATAATTGTTCCATAGGAATCCTCCACCTCTGCCCAATGCTTGGCTGTATTTGCACCTGTGTCACTCAGGTACTGGTAAAGGCTCTCAGAGGACAGTCATGCTATGCTTCGGACAGTCATGCCGTTTTGGGTCTGGGTTACATCACTTAGGATGATATTTTCAAGTTCCATCCATTTGCAGACAATAGCTTTTGGGATAGGCCCCCACTGCAGTTGTTTGGGACTCACATGAAGACCAACCTGCATGTTCAGTCTCTGAGAGACCCAAGGACCCAGGTTAGTTGACTCTGCTGGTCTTCTGTAGAGTTTTCTCCTCAGGACTTGCAGTGCTTCCTACTATTCTTCCATAAGTCTCCAAGCACCATACAACGTCTGGCTGTGGGTGTCAACATCTGAGTCTGTTGCTGGGTAGAGCCTCTCAGAGGACAGTCATGCTAGACTCTAATCTGCAAGTGTTACAGAATATCATTAATATTGTCAGTGATTGGTGCTTGCTCAGTCCCTGAAGGTGATGGCTACCCCACAGGAAGCCCAACTCTATCAACTAAGCTGGACCTCAGGAAGCTCCCAGATACTGAGCTAGGAATCAAAGAGCATACACTGGTTGGTCTGAGACATAAGCACATATGCAACAGAGGGCTCACATAAGTGAGGGAGTATGAACCTAATCCTGCAGAGACTTGATGACCCAGGGTCGGGGGTGACCAGTTCTGATAATCCATTTAACTTCATCCTACTTACTAAATTATTAGAAAACCAACACGTTATAAAATTCCTATGCTGGTACCAAAGAATGGGGGAAAGTCTTTGTTGACTATATGAACAAATACTCAGAGGCAAAGGGGACAGAGGAAGAACTATTCCAGAGGTTCACCTGGAGAGGGAGAAATACTTGGGATGTAAATAAAATATTTAATTTAAAATACCTGTTCTTGGGGGAAAAAATGTTGTTTACACACACATACATACTCTCTCTCTCTCTCTCTCTCTCTCTCTCTCTCTCTCTCTCTCTCTCTCTC